>NC_053028.1:442388930-442675997 GCF_003073215.2 Triticum urartu | reverse complement strand
TTAGGGGAAAAAGGATGGGCCACCCTGAGATCTAGGCTGGGCTCTCTCTCTCACTCTAGAACGAAAAAAAACAGAGAAGAAAAAAAACAAGAAAGAAAGAAAGAAAAGAGAGAAAAGAAGATGGTAGGAGAAAGAATATATTCTCAAACTCATAAAAAATGAGTCCAATCCAAGAAAATAGGAGTGGGCATGGATGCAAGGTTTAGATTCAAACACATTTGAATTAAATTCAAATGGGTGAATAGGAAGTGGAGGTTTGGAAGGTCCAAAAATGTTCGGTTTTTAGAGGAACCTCGATAAAAGAGATACAGAATTGTGGACAAGATGTGAAGGTCAAACTCGAAGTGGAAATAGGCATGAGGATTATTTTTGCACGTGTGTTATGGTGAATATCAAATTAAAGAAATATTGAATATAGCTCCCTACTATCAGGGGGATAGGTTATAAAGAGAAACCACCAAGTGAGTTCCCTCGATTTAAATGGATCGAAGATCCACACAATTTATTTAGTTGAGTTAAGAAAAGAAATGACATGATGGCATGATGGCATGATGCAATGCACATGATGCAATGATGAATGCAAAGAACCAAACAAATCACACGATGAAACCCGGAAACATGGAAGGCATCTGAAGCTCCGGTCTTGGGGCGTCACAACACTCCACCACTACGAGAAGGTCTCGACCCGAGATCCTAGGGATGGCACCAGAGGGAAAAGGAAGAGGAATAGGTGAGGTGAAACTAAGTTGCTTCTTTGACAAACGAGTGAAACCAATGAACCTTGAGATGATGAACAAATTGAAAGAAAGAATACAACGAACATTACCAAAGTTGAAAGACCTCCGTTAGAAAAGAGGAACAAGGAAGAACCAATTCGAGCAGCACTCCAGTTGAAAAGTGATATGAAACTTGATAAGATGGAAAAAACTTGAGCAGAGGACACAACACTCTGGTTAAATGGATAGGCACGAAAAGAAGACGGTCCTCACAACTTGAGATGATGAGAGAAGAGAGAAACATCACAATGCCACCGGAAGAAAAGAAAGAATGGAATGGAATGAACGGAGGAGAAAAAACAATATCTTCTATCTCGAATGAGCTTGAAAAAGCATACTTAGGAGAAGGGTCGACCTGGGTTGTTGGAAATCCAACAACAAAAAGAATAAGCTTGATGTGGGCTTATAGAAGGCATCTCAAAACTATGAGGTGAAATTCTGCCACTAACGAAAAACAATATATTGGATTGATATGAACAAGAAGACGAGAAGCTTATTTCACCGGGAGGATAAGTGAAGAACTTGGGTCATTTATAAGCACCATTAATATCAACAATCCTTAGGGAAAAGCTTTAGGTGAAATAAAACCCAAGATAGTTCCAATGACGAGATTGATGGATTTAAAATATCTCATTCTTGATAACTTGTGAATCACAAAGCACGAAGGGAAATTATCAAGAATGACATAACACCACCTCAAAAGATATGCGTGAAAGATTTGCACTCCGTATTGCAAGATGAAGAATGCATGAGCTCCTCTGAAAAGAATGTTGATGAACCCTTCGAGAAGGAATTAAATCCTTTATGAACCAACATGTAGAACCTTCCCGAAGAACTCCGTTAAACAAAAGAATGCTCAAACGGAAGGCAAGAGAAGATGGAAACACAAGGTGAAGACTTGCAATGATTTAAATGAATCTCTGTGGTGATGTAATTGTGAGAGCTAGGAACTCCGGGAAAAGAAAAGATAAAGCATCTCGAACCCAGAATGTGATATGATGCACCTCCGGAATAAGGAATTAATCACTTGGATGAAACAAGAATAAGAATTACATTATGCTTATCCTTCACCAATTAAATTGATGAAAATCAATGGATTTGGCATACTACTTATTCTCGTAGAAAGGATTAAAAGAGATATATCAAAACTTGAGAACGTCTTCAACGAACCACCGGTAGGATTGGAACAACGAATAAATTAATATGATAAACGAAGGAAGAGGAACTCTTGAAAGAACCACCGTAAGAATTGAAAATGAACGAAGAAGAAAAATAAAGAAGCACCGGGAAGAATTAGCAAATAACCGAAGATGCTTGAGAGAATTTAGATACATGAGAACAAAGAGATCACGAGCTGATAAGAGAATACTTGAATGATGCACCGGTGAGATATGGGGAACGAGAGCTGAAAGCTGAGAATGAACAAGTCTTCTGAAATGATGGGCTCCGGATAATCGAACTGAAAATACCCTTGAATATCTCCTAATGGGTGAAAAAGGATTCTCACAATCGAAAATAATTATGAGAGGATAGGCTCAAACTAGAATCACGAATCCCTGAGAGATTGGATGGATATGGAGGAAAAGTCTTCTTCGGTCTTCAAAATACGAGAATGATGACGAGAAACACCACCATGAATTGCTGAGATACTCCGGAATGAAGAATGGAAAGGTTGAGCCACCGATGAAATCTTTTTTGAAAGATCTTGGAGAAATACATATGACTGATAATAACCCATTCTTACGTCAAGCTTTGAAATAATCTGAGGATAGCTCCGGGAAAATAGAAGAGTCGGGTAAGATCCTGGCAAAAGACCTGTGGGTTAGGGCCCAGTCAAAAGAAACACCATGGAACGATTTAAAAGAGAGAATGCACCGGTTGAATTAAATGGTTTGAATAAGATAACATTCTCGAAAGATCTTGAATGGATGTAGAGTGGAAACACGAATCTTTGAGATATCTTGAGCACTCCGGAACAAATGAATAGCGAGAAATGAATGAATATGAAGAGCACCAGCAAGAGAGGGTATTTGAAACGAGGAAAAAGGGATATGATCAACACCAAAAGTTTGAATTGGTCCACCAGAGAAGAAAAGAATGAAGAATGATTAACTTGAGGTTCCATTAGAATCTTCATGAGAATCACCGGGTAAGAACACTGAAGGAAAAGAATGGAGAGACTTCCCATCAATAAAAGGATACTTGAATAAGAAATTCGAGTCCTCGGAGAAAAAGGGTGGGTGGGCGGGAAAAACAAAGGCAACTTGGAGACAGATGAAACAAACACCGTTGAGAAGAAGTGATAATAGATCTTGTGAATGTTGAAATGATCGGATCCACTTGAAGAGAAACATGCCGGTGAAAAGAAATTGGCATGACAATCTCGATTATCATGAAGGATTAGTATTCACATAGGAATATGAGAACACCATTTGGGGAAGGTACGGAATCAACATTTGACTTCGAAGCAACTCGAATACCACAACTCAAAAACAAAAACAAAGGATTGGCTTGCAGAATAAGCCAGAACAAACATATGATAGAAATTTCGTCCGAAGTTTTCGTGGTGGGGCCTACACGGGCTCGATCGTACAACACCATCATGTACAAGGCAGTGCACATGACATACGAAGCGTCCCCGAGTCGGCATAGCCAAGGACTCTTTAAGACACAACAAGACCACTGTAAAATCAACCGTGAATAGGCAGACCACTAGACGTCGAACCCCAATTTCATATCATACATCTGTCGGAAAGATATCCTAAGAGCTACTTGAATTCCCACTTATAAACTCCCGAAATTTTCCAGTTATGCAATCAGGTGTTGGGGATACAGGGGAAGCATAATATCTCACCCAAAACTAGCAAATCCTACATCCAGCTGTATCAATCCTTCAACACATAACCAAGAAACCTTCGGAAATCATCTACCTCAACCTTCGAAAAGCATCCGTTATACAAGTTATGGCAATACTCCCGAACTCCCTCCCCAGTACTGGGTGGCGTCGAGGTTATCTCACCAACAACTGCATAGAAGAGATTTTCGATGTCGGCGAAACTAAACTCAGGTATTCCAGAACTGCAATGATAAAATTGTGACGACAACACCTCGGAGCTCAACTCCCCGGGACACTTCCACAACCCCTAAATGACGGGAGGCACCAAGAACAATGTTCTCGTCACAAAACCATCAGAACAATTCCAAGATACCCGCGTGATCCTAAAATTTTTTTAGTGAAATTTGAGAAGAGAAGAGTCAAAACTCTACGTCAGGATGCCTTACCAGAGCGATGAAGGGACTGAGGAGTAAAAAGAATTCCTAAACTCTCCGATATATAATTCCTAAAAGACTCAAAACATTTTTCTAGACTCAACTCGTCAGCTAATTCGATCAAGCAGGGGGGGCTCCTAAGGTCGGGGAAGGCTCTGATACCAACTTGTAACGCCCTCGATGCGACTATATCTCCCACGTGTCGAAGCACGACTTAGAGGCATAACCGCATTGAAAGCAATGTCGCAAGTGAGGTAATCTTCACACAACCCATGTAATACATAAGGGAAAGAGATACATAGTTGGCTTACAATCGCCACTTCACACAATTACATGAATAAAGCATTACATCATCCAAATACACTCAAGGTCCGGCTATGGAACCAAAATAAAAGAAGAACCCCAAATGCGACACGGTCCCCGATCGACCCCAACTGGGCTCCACTACTGATCAACTAGAATGAAACAACACAAAGGACAAGATCTTCATTGAGCTCCTCCTTGAGCTTGGTTGCTTCATCTGCACGGACTCATCGGCACCTGCAATCTGGTTTTGGAAGTATCTATGAGCCACGGGGACTCAGCAATCTCGCACCCTCGCGAGCAAGACTATTTAAGCTTATGGGTAAGGTAAAGGTATGAGGTGGAGCTGCAACAAGCGACTAGCATATATGGTGGCTAACATACGCAAATGAGAGCGAGAAGAGAAGGCAAAGCATGTTCGAGAATCTATGATCAAGAAGTGATCCTAGAACAACCTACGTCAAACATGACTCCAACACCGTGTTCACTTACCGGACTCCGCAGAAAAGAGACCATCACGGTAACACACGCGGTTGATGTATTTTAATTCAGGTCAACTTCAGGTTTTCTACAACCGGATATTAACAAATTCCCATCTGCCCATAACCGCGGGCACGGCTTTCGAAAGTTCAAATCCCTGCAGGGGTGTCCCAACTTAGCCCATGACAAGCTCTCACGGTCAACGAAGGATATTCCTTCTAGCGGGAAGACCCGATCAGACTCGGAATCCCGGTTTCAAGACATTTCGACAATGGTAAAACAAGACCAGCAAAGCCACCCAGATGTGCCAACAAATCCCGATAGGAGCTGCACATATCTCGTCCTCAGGGCACACCGGATGAGCCAGACATCGGGTGGGCCAGCCCAGAGTTGCCCCTGGTAGCTCCGGTCATCGCTCGGTTTGGACCAACACTTAGAGGAGCACTGGCCCGGGGGTTTGAAATAAAGATGACCCTTGAGTCTGCAGAACCCAAGGGAAAGAAAAGGCTAGGCGGTGAATGGTAAAACCAATGTTGGGCCATGCTGGAGGAGTTTTATTCAAGGCGAACTGTCAAGGGGTTCCCATTATAACCAACCGCGTAAGGAACGTAAAATCCGGGAACATAACACCGATATGACGGAAACTAGGGCGGCAAGAGTGGAACAAAACACCAGGCATAAGGCCGAGCCTTCCACCCTTTACCAAGTATATAGATGCATTAATTAAATAAGATATATTGTGATATCCCAACAAGTAAACATGTTCCAATAAGGAACAACATCTCCATGTTCCAACAAGGAACAAACTTCAATCTTCACCTGCAACTAACAACGCTATAAGAGGGGTTGAGCAAACGGTAACATGGCCAATCAACGGTTTGCTAGGACAAGGTGGGTTAGAGGCTTGGTTCAACAATATAGGAGGCATGTTAAGCAAGTGGTAGGTATCGCAGCATAGGCATAGCAAAAGAGCGAGCAACTAGCAAGCAAAGATAGAAGTGATTTCGAGGGTATGGTCATCTTGCCTGAAATCCCGCAAGGAAGAAGAACGAGTCCATGAAGAAGACGCACGGACGAAGTCGAACGGATCCTCACAAACGTGACGTTACCGGAACCAACCCGAAGAAGCAACACCAGAAAGAAGCACACAACATAGTAAACAACCAACACATGAACATGACACGGTGCACAAACAAGTATGATGCATGTCCGGTTTAAATATGCATGGCATGGCAAAGGGCACAAACAAAACTACAAGTTAAGTGGAGCTCAATATGCAATGAGTTGCATATTGACGGAACACCACATCAATTATTTAGTTCTCTCTCGTTTATGTACCTAACAATATTAAATGTTGGTAAGCATGTCAAGAGGTGAAACGTGAGTAAAATACACAGTCTAAGCAATTTAAATGGGGCCGGATATAAAAACAACAAATCCGGTAAATCCCCATATGCATTAGTAATTTATTGCAACAATAATTTAAACATTTTAATTGTTGTTATCATGATGCGGATGACATGTGCAAGTTTATGCAATTTTTATTAAAAGTTTGACAAGAGCATTATGAAGCATTTGGTCGCCATGGCGGAACAACAAGGGTGCCACGGCAACTACAACAGAAATGGTGCCACAGCAACATTCCGGGTGATCCGACAACTCATTGAGATGTCGGTGCAAGAGAAAATGTGGTTGAACGGATCATGCGAGGATGGTGGGGTGATCTCGGATACCGGGTTTCCCATGGGTCGACGGCATGGCAACCGAGGAGGAACGTGCAATGACAACTCGGACACGGTTCGAACAAGAGCATCTCATACAACATGCATTCATTCTCGGAAGGTCGTCTCGGCGGTTATACCTTTGAAGCGTGCGTTATCGGAGGGGTTCAGGTTCGATGTGGTGTAGGGGAAGTAGACATTCTCGGGACGCTCGGTAGTGGAAGTAGGGGGACAAGACGACGGTAGAGGTACTCGTGATCTTGGCGGCGGTAGTCGTTCACGTTCTTAGTTGCATGATTTTCCGTAGATGTTCGGGATCACGGCGAGGGACTTGACATCCACGGAGGCTTCAAGGGTCGACGGTAGTTGTTCTCGTATCATCGCGGAAGTAGTCGTACTCGGCGATAGTGGTACTTGGTGTTTCGTTCGGTACTCGTTCGAGCATCCAAAGTCTTCGGCGCTACGGTAGTCGTACACACATTCGGAGAGGACTTGTCATTTCGGTATGAAGTCGTTCGGGCGTCGGTCTTGCCGGTGGCGTACTTGGAGAAACCCCGTAGTCATACACAGGTAGTAGAGGAACTTGACGCATCCAAACGAAGCCACACGAAAGCCTCGGGTCTTGGTGGTCAACGCAGGGAGGCAGGCGACGAAGAGCTTGGTCTCCTCTGCAATGCTTCGATGTAGAGAAACAGGAGGCAGAGGCGAGACGGGCAACGCGAGGCGGGGACAGATGAGGCAGGCGCGGGACGAGCGGATTCTAGCCGCCGGCGAAGGATCCAGGCGGGCACAGCGGCAAGGGCCCTAGACGGCGTCTGCTACAGAAGGAGTCCTGCGAGGTTAGGACGGAGCGGCAGTGGAGTCGCGAGGAACGCAGGGGCCGTGGGTGAGCTCGCTCGGGGAGCTCGTCGGGCGCATCTGGTCGATGTCGAAGCCAACAGAGACGCAGCGAGAGGAGCTCGGCCCCTGGCACGTGTGAGGATGGGAAGGAGCGGTGCGGCTCCTCGGTGGCTTGGACTCCGCTGGCCGGAGCGACAGCAGGGAGCTCCTTCTCCCACCGAAGACGGCGACGGGAGGAAAGGGAGAGAGGCGACGCGAAGATGGAGGCGCCATGGCGTGTGCTAGCACGGCGCTGGAGGGAGGACGAGGGGAAACGGGCAAGCGGCGGCGCTGAAAGGGCATTGAGGGAGAGAGCGGCGGCGAGGGAGCGAAGGGGTGCATCGCGTGCGTACTGATCCCCTCTGGCGGCATTGAGGGACGAGGAGGGAGCGAGGGGGAGGAAACAGGGAGGCTAGGGGTTCGGTCAGGCCTTGGCTAGTTCTTGGGCCGGCCGGCCTGAGGCTGTAGCCGGGCCTTAGGGGAAAAAGGATGGGCCACCCTGAGATCTAGGCTGGGCTCTCTCTCTCACTCTAGAACGAAAAAAAACAGAGAAGAAAAAAAACAAGAAAGAAAGAAAGAAAAGAGAGAAAAGAAGATGGTAGGAGAAAGAATATATTCTCAAACTCATAAAAAATGAGTCCAATCCAAGAAAATAGGAGTGGGCATGGATGCAAGGTTTAGATTCAAACACATTTGAATTAAATTCAAATGGGTGAATAGGAAGTGGAGGTTTGGAAGGTCCAAAAATGTTCGGTTTTTAGAGGAACCTCGATAAAAGAGATACAGAATTGTGGACAAGATGTGAAGGTCAAACTCGAAGTGGAAATAGGCATGAGGATTATTTTTGCACGTGTGTTATGGTGAATATCAAATTAAAGAAATATTGAATATACCTCCCTACTATTGGGAGGATAGGTTATAAAGAGAAACCACCAAGTGAGTTCCCTCGATTTAAATGGATCGAAGATCCACACAATTTATTTAGTTGAGTTAAGAAAAGAAATGACATGATGGCATGATGGCATGATGCAATGCACATGATGCAATGATGAATGCAAAGAACCAAACAAATCACACGACGAAACCCAGAAACATGGAAGGCATCTGAAGCTCCGGTCTTGGGGCGTCACAATATGCCTGAGGCATGCACAAGTCTACTGAAGGTTGTGAGGCAAACCCAACATATATTGCAGCAAAGAAGGCAAAACATCTTGAAGATAGCGAGACAACCCCAAAGTCATGTCTTGATGCAGTGTCCAAGTTACTTGAGACTAGCAGTCAGACAAGCTCACACAATTCGCTGTCTAAATCAGTTCGACTTCTTCAGTCCCAAGTTCAAGCAGAAAGGAATTCTGCAACTCAACTTTTACTTGAAGTCCTATCTCTAAGGAAGATTGCGGAGAACACCAATGAGAACCTCATTGCTAAACAGCTACGCCTGGAAGCTATGACCGACATGCTAGGCCGGTCTCACAGCCTTGCTCAGCAGCTTGCGCAGCAGCTCACGGGCAAGGCTAACTTTTCTTGAACTGTCTTGGAAGTGGTCTTGGTTCAGTATTATTTCGTTACACTACAATGGTGCCCAGTTTTTGTAATCTTCTTCTTCGTTACGCTTTATGATCATTGGTGGTGAACTTTGATGCCCAATGGATGTAATATACCATAAACCCTTTATTGTATAGTGTAGGTTTATTCTAAGTTACTATGCTGTGATTTCTTTATTGTATAGAGTAGGTTTGTTCTTAATTCCTACTAGTTACCATATATGCCATCATCCGCCATCTGAAAAAATGGCGAAAATCTGATGTAGTCGACCGGGCCGAAACATTTGCCTCTAACGGGCCTGCATTTTAGTAGGACACAATTGGGCCGGCCTGCAACTTTCTTGGGCCTGAAAGGCCATTGGGGCCCTTCACACTTTGTGCCAGACCCACAACTTACACGAGCCTACATTCGTCCCAAAGTTTAGTTGGGCCTTTAGTGGACCCAACGCTTAGTTGGGCCCATGTAGCTTTGGGCCATTAAGAGGGTGAATATTCTGGTGGCCTGTTATGGCCCAGAAGATACAATGGGCCTTTACCGGGCCGAAATGCATGTTGGGCCTCAATTTTCAATAGTCGTCCACCGGCCTTTATCAGGCTGAAATGTGGACCGGGCCATTATTGGCCCAGTTATAGGACGGGCCATTACTAGACCAAAACATATCTCGGTCCTTAGTTGGCCCACTGATATCATGGGCCTTTAAGAGACTGAAAGCTTAGTAGAGGCATCAACGGGTCGAATTATACGACGGGCCTTTAACAGGCCCAAAGTTACGTTGGGCTGAACTATTGCCACCTTGATCACAGGCAGTTAGTGGGCCAGATGTCACGTCGTACCATATATGGCGCATGGGCAGCACAGGCCATTCCCAGGCCGAAAGACACACCGGGCTGAAATGGGCCCATGTCTACATCGGGCCTCTAACAGGCCAAAATATCACTGGGCCATTTTTGGGCCCAAATACTCGGCGGCCAATTAACGTGCCAGATCTGTCTTTGGGCCGTAAATGGGCCATGTTTAAGTAGGCCCCTAGTGGGCTGGCCCACCAGTACCTGAGTAAATACTACGGGCCTTTGACTGGCCGGCCTTTTGACCTATATGGGCCTCTGTTGGGCCCTGCCACATGTCGATGTATCATAGGCATGTCTCCTTCATTGGATGGACGACATCTGGCCCACCAAGGAGCCGACACGTGTTTCCTCCAACCAATGATGATTTTAGACGTGGAAAATCTCCATTGGTCCAGACTGTTAACGGGTTATTGGATCCAAACCGGAACCCGATAGCTTAACGGCGACCCGTTACAGTGATTCCATGTGTCGGTTACCCTTGACAAAAGCACTTCCATGATGCGCCATTTATAGTCATGGAAGTGGACACTTCCGTGATGATAATTTTGGTATTGTCATGGAACACTTCTACGACAACACAGGTATGACTATATTGATTCTGTCATAAAATTGTCATGGATGTACATGCATGACAGAAAACGTGACCTATTGTGACAAACACGTATCATGACAAAGGTGGTTTTGTTTTTGTTTGTGATACTTTCCAGTGATGACCGTAGTTTGAGGAGTTCATGTATGCTTTGATCCGGTTCTCTACTAAAGGAGGCCTTAATATCCCTTAGTTTCCTTATGGACCCCGCTGTCACGGGAGGGTAGGACAAAAGATTGCATGCAAGTTCTTTCCCATAAGCATGTATGACTATTTACAAAATACATGCCTACATTATATTTATGAACTGGAGCTAGTTCTATATCGCCCTAGGTTATGACTATTATATGATGAATATCATCCAGTGAATTCACCGATCCAATGCCTATGAATTTCCCACATATTGCTCTTGCTAAGTTACTACTGCCATTGCTACTGTTACAACTGCTACAATACTGTTACTGTTGTTACCGTTACTATTGCTACTGTTACCACTCCTATCAAAACTATCATATTACTGTGCTACTGATCACCTTGCCGCAGATATTTAATCTCCAGGTGTGGTTGAATTGAAACTCAACTGCTAATACTTACAAATATTCTTTGGCTTCCCTTGTGTCGAATCTATAAATTTGGGTTGAATGCTCTACCCTCAAAAACTGTTGCGATCCCCTATACTTGTGGGTTATCAGTAGCATAATTTCTTTAAGCGTCGTCTAGAGTTTTACTAGCATAATGGATATTCAATTTCTTATCAACCCTTCATATAGTAGAAGATGGGGGCCTGGGACTGCCAGTGGCCCCACAAGGTACTTGGGCGCGCCCAGGGGGTGGCCACGCCCAAGTGCCTTACGGGCAGCTAGTGGGACCCCAGTGGTACTTCATTGCTCTGGTATTTTTAGTATATTTTATAAAAATTCTCCATGAAATTTCCACTCATTTGGAGTTGTGCAGAATATGTATCTCTGATATAGCTTTTTCAGGTCCAGAATTTCAGCTGCCGGTAATCTTCCTCTTCTTGTAAATCTTGCAAATTAAGAAAGAAAAGGCATTAGAATTGCATCACAAAGTGTTACAATGATCAAAACATTATAAATAACAGTAGGAAAACATGATGCAAAATGGACGTATTATCTGCACTAGCCACGCAACTGCAACTGCATGTGTTCAACGTGTTTGCTACTACGTGTTGTTTTGTGAGGGTGGAAAGAGAGTTGCATGTCTGCTGCTAGGAACGCAATTGCAATTGTCGCCCCCGACTGTAATTAGGTAGTGTTTTGTCAAGGGATTGGGAATTACATGTCTACTATTGGGAACACAAGTGCAAGTGTCACTCGGATTGCAACAACATGTCTTGAAAGGTGCAACTATGGAGTATAATGTTTCTTTTGCCTTGTTTTGTTGTGTCTTGTTGCATGTGGCCTTTTCATTCTTCTATCTATCTTAGTTTTCCCATTTTTAACACCCGACAGCCTACGCACAACTAGAGTAGTACGTGGTTTATTTTATTTTTACCTAGTTTCTTTTCTCTTTTTTATTTTAATTTTACACGTGCACCACCCTCGTATCCCTGTGTGCAACCATGTTGAACACACGACTAAAGTTGCACAGTCCTGTTTTTTCATTTTTCATAAACATTGTCTCTGTATCTAAATTGTGTGTCTTGCTATTTTAATATTTTCATATGTTAATTTATCCACTTGTTAATGTCTTTTTGCACTTTTAAAACGCTATTGTTGCAGATAATTTATGTTTACTTAAATGGGCGTATACTCATATATAATGAGTCAGCTGGGTTTGATTTTTTGGTGGGTCTATGATTTTTTTTTATTCTGGGGATTTTTTGTGATGCATTGTGTTTTTGGCAAAATAATTGTACTTTTAGGTGATGGTCTTTCGTTTGGGCAGTAGACACACAATACATTGCCGTTTGCATTTTTGTGCTACATATAAGCGTTTGATTTTGAAAACCTCATAGAACAACTCATGTTTTTAGACTAACTAGATGATACCCCGCGCGTTGCCGCGGGAACTTGTTGTGATTTTTCTTAGCAGTAGATAGAAAAAATACGAACAATATCGCGGTACATTATTATGCCAAACTACTTCAAGAGACAATATATTACAAATGTGAGCGGAGGCAAGGAGATGAAAGCATGAAATAAGGGTATATTGTGAAAGCTTCGGAAACTGTCCATACAATTAACTTTTCCGTTGAGCATGCAAACAAATTCCCTACCCTATCTCAAATTCCTAGTTCTTTTCAGGGTCCCTTCTAATTACTATGAATGGCTATATAGTAAAGAAGGTCTTCCACTTGTCAACTAAAAAATATGAAATGACTAAAAATATTTGAACTTAGTTATTGAGCAAAGTCGCACGCAAATACCATGAGGAAACCATAAATATGTCCTCTTGAAAAATCTGCAGTCAAAGGAAAATAGCATGTTTTGACGACATTCTTTATCAAAGTAGTTGACACATTGGTATGCAACTGTAAAAATTGTGGTGAGACAAATATGTGTACTGTTACATATGAGAAGATGACAAACTCGATTAGTCAGAACTTATTAGTTGGTTAAGTGTAATTTGTATTAAAGGTATATGCTATTGTACTACTTTTTGTCAGATACAGAAATTAAGACTTTATGCAATAGTTTTTTATGCAAATTGTGTGATCGTCTTACCCGCAAAAAAAAATATTGTGCGATCGTGAAAATTTTATTCACGTCAACTCAAACATTAATTTTAATGAAAAAATCATAATAACCTAGGATTACCTGGCACGATGGCTTGAGAACCAATAATGTAAAAAATGGTGAGCAGTCACTTAGAATAAACAATCTTACATCGGATAATTTGATGTTTCTTGTTGAATCGAAAAAGAGATCAAGATAAGCATGGCCTCAAATAAGGGCAAAGTTTGATATCCATGTGAGCCGTGTGTCGGATCCCCTATTGCACCACCATGTCTTTTGGATAACCTGCAATATCTCAACATGGTTTAAACCTGGAATTTTTGGATAACCTGCAATTAAGATAAATATGGTTTAAACCATGCACTTTTTTCCTGAATATGCCAAAACAGAATTTATGTCACAATCCAAAAAGACAGTGTCAAAATGCAGAGCCTAATTGTCAATTAGCTATACCCAGAACATTGACAGATATAAAATAATCGGCAGCTTAATTAACTGCTAGATACTGTGGCGGCAAAGCAGCTAGACAACATATAGGAGTACTGTGAAGAGGGGGATTTGGACGAAACCTGATACAATAGGGGAATTGAAACCAGATGTCTGCGATGGATAAGCCTCGAGAATCATCCCATCAAGCATGCGTAGTACCAGCAGGCATGAGCGTGGACGACCGAGGCTGCAGATTCATCTTATCAAAGGAGAAACTTGTGAATCAAAAATTATGCTCGGGGTGGAGACAGATCCCATGGAGAAGATAGAGACAACACATTGACTTGCCGAGGGACCTGGGAGGGGTGGAAACAGATGCAATAGAAAAGGTGGAGAAGAAGGAGATGGCTCCCCGGGGATGATGGGTTGAGATTTCAATCGAGGGGGAATGGTTGCAGCCAGCAGTTGCCGCGGAGACGATGGTAGGGGCTGCTCCGTGTATCACTGCTTGAAGGCGAGCGGAGCTACTATAACGAATCCATCTGCAACTCTTGCTTGGAGAATATGTAGAGGAAGGAGCAAATTCATCAATCCTTTTAGTACTTGAGTGGACATCGGATAGGATGAAGAAGAAGCATATCAAACTAATAATGGTGAAGACAAAGTGAAGCGTACACGAGAAGAAGGGTCCGTGGAGATGGGAAAAAATTACGGGAGATTATTAGGAGTGACATGCTAGATCAGAATCAGACTGATTGGTTGGTTTTGCAAACTGAATGCTGATGTGGCACCATGCTGGTGTGGACATTGTGTATGTTGAGAGAATGTAAGATTTCCTCGGCATGTTTTCTTTACACCCCTTTTTTCATTATTTTATTCTTTTCAACTTTTTCATCAATTGAGCAACCTATTTCTGACATAGCTTAATTGCAACGATGCACAAGAACAATTTAGCCTAGCTTTCCCATCGTTCTGATGATTTTTGCCAGCCGAACGAGTGCATAATGTGAGCGAAGTGCTACAACCTAGTCCAGTTGAGAAAAAGTTTTTTTAGGCAAAGTTGAGAAAAAGTAAAAGACAGGCAGACGGACAAACAAACGGGAGCAACTAGTTAACGAGCGCTCCTTCAGGAGCTTCGCAACGATCAGCGCCACTTGGCGCGCTCTTAACCATTCGCCACGTATCGCGCTCTGGATGCTCCATCCGGATTTTGTTTTTTTATTTTTCCGCACGCGTTTTCGCTTTTTGACGGGTTTTTTCGACGTTTTGGTTTTCCCCCGGTCTTTCTTAGCTTTTCGATCAAAAAAATTTTGAAAAAAAAATTACGTGAAAAAAACGCATTTTCTTTTTTTTTCTTTCGTGAAAATCACGGTTTTTTTCCGCGAGAGGCACGGTTGTGATCAATGTGGTGACTAGCACAAGCATGTAAAGTAGCTCTCGTGATATTGCTGATTTCAGAGACTTAGAATTTCACTAAGTCTTTGCTCTGCTGTTATTTTTTATGTCATGTATTCATGTTGCTACAGAGTGATACATGCTTCATTTGAGTATGTTCAGTAAGGATGATTTTGAGATATTGTTGTGCTCTATCCATCCATGTCCCTGTTTGCATTTATGGAATGTCCTAGCATGACTCGATCTTGCTCTAGTTTTGCTATAAAATGTTCCTGGCAGATTGTTTGCGTGTTAATCAATTTTGCCAAGGTTGTTGTAGTTGATCCATGCATGATATGAGATTGTTCTTGCCATGGTTAGTTTCTTGAACATGTATTCTTGATGGTAGTATGCTTATTTTGTCATGCAATGCCTTGTGTTGAGTGCATCGAGCTTGCAAACATGCCTTCATAATTCTGTTTATGCTATGCCCAGTTTTCTGCTAAGTCTGAATCTGTTAACAAAACTTGCTATGTTTACATGGGTGCCATCGTATTTTCTGTGCCCTTTTGGCTTATGGTCAGTAAGGGACTTTTGTTATATGCTTTGAGTAGTTTCATGCCATGCCTTGATTTGCTATGATATGTTCCTGTAGCATGTTGTTATCTTGCTCTAAACATTGCTTCCTGATGTTAATTCCTGGCATGTTGTTATTTTCTCTAAGTCTGTGATGTTGATATCTTTTCCTCTTTTTCCATGCTTGTTTGAACCTGCTATTGTGTGATTTAGCTGTAGCTCAGTGTTCATCTTTTGTCAAGCATCTTGAGTAGATCACTTCCATGTGATTTGTTGTTATGTTAGAGTGCAGTAGCTTAGTTTATTGTTGCATTCAGATGGCATCGTGTTGTTAATCGCAGAATTGTGCCATTATTGTTTTGCTTCCCATTTGCAAACCATGCATCCGATTCCAGTGATCTTTATATCGATTTCGACCGAAATCAACTCATCTTTCCAGCGGTACTCTTGGTTTGCCAAGTTGATGCCTTGTTCAATTTTTCCCTTCCGGAGCACGCATATGCATTGCATGTCACATCCCGCATATCATGCCATGTTTTGCATCATGTTGCTTGCGCATTGCACCGTGGTTGATTGTTGTTTTCCTTTGCTTGTGTTCTTGCCTTGGGTAGAGCCCGGAACGAGTTCGTGTTCGAGGAACCAGTTGAGTATGCTTACGAGGATCAAGCTTACCTCAACTCGGAGAACTTTGCAGGCAAGATGACCATACCCTCGAAATCACTTTTATCTTTGCTTGCTAGTTGCTCGCTCTATTGCTATGCCGCAATACCTACCACTTGCTTTATCATGCCTCCCATATTGCCATGTCAAGCCTCTAACCCACCTTTCCTAGCAAACCGTTGTTTGGCTATGTTACCGCTTTGCTCAGCCCCTCTTATAGTGTTGCTAGTTGCAGGTGAAGATGGAGTTTGTTCCATGTTGGAACATGGACATGTTGGGATATCACAATATCTCTTATTTAATTAATGCACCTATATACTTGTTAAAGGGTGGAAGGCTCGGCCTTATGCCTGGTGTTTTGTTCCACTTCTTGCCGCCCTAGTTTCCGTCATACCAGTGTTATGTTCCTTGATTTTGCGTTCCTTACGCGGTTGGGTTATAATGGGAACCCCTTGACAGTTCGCCTTGAATAAAACTCCTCCAGCAAGGCGCAATCTTGGTTTTACGATTTGCCACCTAGCCTTTTTTCCCTTGGGTTTACGGAGCCCGAGGGTCATCTTTATTTTAACCCCCCCGGGCCAGTGCTCCTCTGAGTGTTGGTCCAAACTAGAGTCCTTTGCAGCGCCCCCTCGGGGAAACTCGAGGTTTGGTTTTAGCTGTACGGAGCGCTCATCTGGTGTGCCCTGAGAACGAGATATGTGCAGCTCCTATCGGGATTTGTCGGCACAGCGGGTGGTCTTGCTGGTCTTGTTTTACCATTGTCGAGATGTCTTGTAACCGGGATTCCGAGTCTGATCGGGTATTCCCGAGAAAAGGAATATCCTTCGTTGACCGTGAGAGCTTGTGATGGGCTAAGTTGGGACACCCCTGCAGGGTTTTGAACTTTCGAAAGCCGTGCCCGCGGTTATGGGCAGATGGGAATTTGTTAATATCTGGTTGTAGAAAACCTGACACTTAACCTAATTAAAATGCATCAACCGCGTGTGTAGCCGTGATGGTCTCTTCTCGGCGGGGTCCGGGAAGTGAACACGGTGTTGGAGTTATGCTTGAACGTAAGAAGTTTCAGGATCACTTCTTGATCACTTCTAGTTCACGACCATGCTTTGCCTTCTCTTCTCGCTCTCATTTGCGTAAGTTAGCCACCATATATGCTAGTGCTTGCTGCAGCTCCACCTCATACCTTTCCCTACCCATAAGCTTAAATAGTCTTGACCGCGAGGGTGTGAGATTGCTGAGTCCCCGTGACTCATAGATTACTTCCAAAACTAGTTGCAGGTGCCGATGATGCCGTGCAGGTGACGCAACCGAGCTCAAGGAGGAGCTCGATGAAGACCGTGTTCGTCGTGTTGTTTCGTTTCCAGTTGATCAGTAGTGGAGCCTAGTCGGGGCGATCGGGGATCTTTTTGCATTAGGGGTGGTCTTTCTTTATGTTGGTTCCGTAGTCGGACCTTGATTGTATTCTGGATGATGTAATGTTTTATTTATGTATTGTGTGAAGTGGCGATTGTAAGCCAACTCTGTACCTCTTTCTTATTTAGTACATGGGATGTGTAAAGATTACCCCTCTTGCGACATGCCTACAATGCAGTTATGCCTCTAAGTCGTGCTCTGACACGTGGGAGATATAGCCGCGTCGTGGGTGTTACAAGTTGGTAATCAGAGCCTTCCCCGACTTAGGAGCCCCCTGCTTGATCGAATCGCTAGCGTTGTTGAGTCTAGAAAAATGTTTTGAGTCTTTTAGGATTATATATATCGAAGAGTAGGATTCTTTTTACTCCTCAGTCCCTTCGTCGCTCTGGTGAGGCATCCTGACGTAGAGTTTTGAATCTTCTCTTCTCAAATTTCATGAAAAAAATTTAGGTTCGCGCGGGTATCTTGGAATCGTTCCGATGGTTTTGTGACGAGAACATTGTTCTTGGCGCCTCCTGACATTTAGGGGTTGTGGCAGTGTCCCGGGGAGTTGAGCTCCGAGGTGTTGTTGTCACAATTCTATCATTGCAGTTCTGGAATACCTGAGTTTCGCCGACATCGAAAATCTCTTTTATGCAGTTGTTGGTGAGATAACCTCGACGCCACCCAGTACTGGGGCGGGAGTTCAGGAGTATTGCCATAACTCGTATAACCGATGCTTTTTGAAGGTTGAGGTAAATGATTTCCGAAGGTTTCTTGGTTATGTGTTGAAGGATGGATACAGCTGGATGTAGGATTTGCTAGTTTTGGGTGAGATATTATGCTTCCCCTGTATCCCCAACACCTGATTGCATAACCGGAAAGTTTCGGGAGTTTATAAGTGGGAATTCAAGTAGCCCCTAGGATATCTTTCCGACAGATGTATGATATGAAATTGGGGTTCGACGTCTAGTGGTCCGCCTATCCACAGTTGGTTTTACAGTGGTCTCGTTGTGTCTTAAAGAGTCCTTGGCTATGCTGACTCGGGGACGCTTCGTATGTCATGTGCACTACCTTGTACATGATGGTGCTGTACGATCGAGCCCGTGTGGGCCCCACCACGAAAACTTTGGATGAAATCTCTATCATATGTTTGTTCCGGCTTATTTTGCAAGCCAATCCTTTGCTTTGTTTTTCAGCTGTGGTATTCGAGTTGCTTCGAAGTCAAATGCTGATTCCATACCTTTCCTAAGCGGTGTTCTCATGCTACTATGTCAATAATAATCCTTCATGATAATCGAGATTGTCATGTCAATCCTTTTCAATCGGCGTGTTTCTCTTCAAGTGGATCCGATCACTTCAACATCCGCAAGATCACCTCTTGGTTTTTTTCCAACGTTGTTCATTTCATCTGTCCTCAAATTGCCTTTGTTTTTCCCGCCCACCCACCCTCTTTTTTCGAGGACTCGGATTTCTTTATCAAGTATCTATCTTATGAATGTGAAGTCTCTCCATTCTTTTTCGTCAATGTTCTTATCTAGTGATCCTCAGGAAGATTCTAATGGAGCTTCAAGTTGTCATTCTCCGTTCCTTTTCTTTTCGGGTGGATTCAAATCAAGCTTTTGGTGTTGATCATATCCCTTTTCCTCTTACCAATGTTTTCCATGCCAGTGCACCTTATTATCATTCCACTTCTCGTTATTCTTTTGGTCTGGAGTGCTGAAGATATCTCGAAGATTCGTGTTTCCACTCCGCTTTCATTCAAGCTCTTTCGAGGATGTTATCTCATTCAAGCCATTTAATTCAACCGGCACAATCTCTCTTTTAAATCATTTCAACGGTGTATCTTTTGAGTGGGCCCTAACCCACAGGGTTTTTTTCCAGGATCTTACCTGACTCTTCTAATTTTACCGGAGCTATTCTCAAATCTTTCAAAGTTTGACGTAAGAATGATTCATCATCAGTCAGATGGTTTCTCCAAGATCTTTCAAATTCTTTTCATCATTGGTTCAACCTTTCTATTCTTCATTATTTCGGAGTGCCTCAACAATTCATGGTGTTGTTTCTCATCGTCATTCGCAACACTTGAAGACCGAAGAAGAGTTTTCCTCCATATCTTGCTCCATTCTCTTCAAGATTCATGGTTCTAGCTTTATGCCATCCTCTCATAATTGTTTTGATTGTGAGAATTCTTTTCATCCATCCGGAGCATTTCATGAGTTGTTTTAATATCTTTCCTCCGGAGCCCATCATTTCAGAAGAATTATTCATTCCCAGTTTTCAGCTATTGTTCTCAAAATCTTACCGGTGCATCATTCAAATATTCCCTAATCAGTTCGTGATCTATTCGTTCTCATGTATCAAATTCCCTCAAGTATCTTTGTTCGTTTTCTAATTCTTCTCGGTGTTTCCTTATCTTTTCTTCGTTCATTTTCAATTCTTACGGTGGTTCGTTCAAGATTTCTCTTCCTTCGTTATCATATCAATTCATTCGTTGTTTCCTAATCCTACCGGTGGTTCATTGAAGACCTTCTCAAGCTTGCGCTATATCTCTCTTAATCCTTTCAACGAGAATAAGTAGCATGCCAAATCCAATGTGGGTCATCAAATTAATTGGTGAAGGATATGCATAACATAATTATTATTCTTGTTCATCCAAGTGATTAATTCCTTATTCCGGAGGCTCATCAAAATTCTCAGTTGCACTTGATTTATCTTTCTTTTCCCAGAGTTCCAAGCGATCACAATTTTATCATCATGAAGATCCATCTAATCATTGCAAGTCTTCACCTTGTGTTTTCAACTTCTCTTTCCTTTCGTTTGGTCATCCTTTTGTTACCGGAGTTCTTTATTGAGGCTCGACATGATGGTTCATTAAGGATTTAATTCCTTTTCGAAGTGTTCATCGAGATTCTTTTCAGAGGAGTTCTAGCATTCTTCATCTTGCATCCCAAAGTGAAATTCTTTCTATGTTATCTTTTTCAGGTGGTGTTATGTCTTTCTTGACATTTTCCCTTAATGTTTCATGATTCACAAGTTTTCAAAGAGTGACATATTTAAATCCATCAATCTCTTCATTAGAGTTATCTTGGTATAGATTTCACCTAAAGCCTTCCATTGGGAATGTTGCCATTATGGTGCTTATCTATAATCCAATTTCCGCTTCTCATCTCAATGAAGGAGTTTTCATCTCCTTGTTGATCTCAATCCAACTGATTGATTTCGTTGGTGGCTGGTCTTCACCTCATAATTTGGGGATGTTTTCCTTAAGACCATTGGAAATTATATCTTTTGTTGTTGGTTTTCCAACAACTCCGTTCGTACCTTCTCCTAAAGATGCTTCTTCAAGCTCATCTGGGGCAAAAGTTGGCATTTTCTTCTCCATTTTGTTATTCCAATGATATAACTTCTATTCTTTCGTTCCGGAGGCATAGCGATGTTGATCTCTTCACTCATCATCCCATTTTTTTTGTCAAAGATCATGTTCTTTCCTTTTGCTTATCCATCTAACCGGAGTGTCATGCCCTCTTTTCAAGTTCTCTCATCTTATGAAGTTTTACCTCCCTTCTCAACCGGAGTCCTGTCTGAAATCGTTCTTACCCATTGTGCCATTCTTTCAATAGTTCCGGAGGTAGTGTGTTGCTGTTTTCACCAAGCATCTTCTCATCTTGTCAAGTTCATGATTCTAATTCCTTCAATTTACAATCGGAGTGCTGCCCAAATTATATCATTCTTATTCCTTCTATATCTTGTTTTCAACCGGAGTGTTGTGTCATCTCTTCAAGTTCTTTTCATCTTATCAAGTTTCATATCAATTTTCTACCGGAGTGTTGTCTGAATTTGTTCTTCCTTGTTCCTCTTTTTATAACGGAGTGTTTTCGACTTTGTTCATCTTCGTTGTATTCTTTCTTCAGTTTGTTCAACCTCTCAAGGTTCGTGGTTTCACTCGTTTGTCAAAGAAGCAACTTAGTTTTACCTTTTCTCTTCCTCTTCCGTTTTCTCTCCGGTGCCATCCTAGATCTCGGGACGAGATCCTCTCGTAGTGGTGGACTGTTGTAACGCCCCGAGACCGATGCGCCAGGTGTCTCCCAGTTATTCACCGTTGTTGCCATGTCATTCGCTTGCGTGTTGCATCTTGTCATGTCATCATGTGCATTGCATCATCATGTTTTCAAAACTTGCATTCGTCTGGGTTCCCCCAGTTCCGTCCGTTGTCCGTTCTGAGCCCAGACACACTTGCACGTGCCCGCGGCACATCCGAAGTAGTATTTTATAAGTGGCCGAAAAATGTTCTCGGAAAGGGTTGAAAGTTGGCGTGCGGTCGAATTTTAGTGTAGGTAGACCGCCTGTCAAATTTCATCGCGTTCGAAGAACATTTGACACCCCAACGGATAACTATAGCGACAATATAGTCGGTCTAACGTCGGACGTTTTCGGTCTCCGGAAATAGTCGTCGGGCCTCTCTCTCTTCTCTTCTCTCAACTCGAGCCCTTCTGCACAGCCCACAAGTTCCAACCGACCCCTCGCGTGCATGTCCGAAACTTCCCCGGACCCGACCCGGATAGTTGTCACCGTTGGGTCCGGATCATCCCCAAACATCTACAAAACATCTTTGTTTTGTTAATTGGACTTCCTAACATATATTTTCTCGGCCGTCCGATTATAATTGTAGGGACGAGATAGCCCCACCCTAATCCCTACCTATATATATATAGTCTAACCCTAGACCCTAGCCAGACGAACTCCCTCCAATCCCGAGCGCGCCGCCGCCACTCTCTCCCTTGGGATCCTCCCAAATCCACTCCTCTCCAACCCACGCACAGCCAGCCACCTCAACAGATCCACCATCCATCCACCCATTTGGAGCCGTCCGATCGACATCCCCGAGGCCCGAGCTCCTCCAACCTCGCGACCCCGCTGCCCCGGCAAACCTCGCCACTCCTCTCCAACCCACGCACAGCCAGCCACCTCAACAGATCCACCATCCATCCACCCATTTGGAGCCGTCCGATCGACATCCCCGAGGCCCGAGCTCCTCCAACCTCGCGACCCCGCTGCCCCGGCAAACCTCGCCGCCGACAACCACCACCAGCAGATAAGCCCTGCGCCGCCCTTTCCTTTCCTGCTTCTCTCTTCTCCCTCTCACTTCTCTTGATGGTTTTCTTTTTCCGTCAGAGAACCATCAGCCGAAGCCATCCCTGTCGCCCGCAGGTCACTGCCGAGCCTCCTCGCGACCAAGAACGAAATCCCATGACCGCCCGCGCCATCTGTCGTTCTTCTCCAGCAGCTGCGCCGGCGAGCGCCCCACCGGACCCGCTCTCTTCCTCGTCTCTTCACTGCCGAACCGCAGGTTCTCCTCAGGCCATCGCGCCCCTGCCATGTCCCTGCGGTCCCTCTTCTTCCCTTGTTTCCCCTCTAAAATTCTATGTCTTTTTTCTTCAGACAACAGCAGCTTCCATGGTTGTGTATCTCGCCGCCAGCCTCCACAAGCTGAGCGCCACCGGATCTGGAGGATCCGGGCCTCCCGCGCTTTCCCGTGTCCGTCCCGTGCCTCTCCGCTTCGTCGGAGTCCCTCGCGAGCCAGCGTCGCGAGCTCCAGTGCCGCGGCTCCTCTGTGTTTCTATCGAACAGAGGCGACGCCCGTAGCCTCCCCGCCTCACGCATCTGGACCAGCAAGCGCCAAGTCGGCCCAGTCAGCGCTCCGCTAGACGCGCGTGTCTCTACCACCACCTTAGTAGATGGGCCGAGGCCCATGGTGAGGCCACCCCATCGTTCTTTTTCTTTTTTTCCTCTGTTGGGCTTCCTGTCCAGTTCTGGCCTGCTTATGTTTTTTCAGCGTCTGCAATTTTAGCTATTATCCAGAGTTGGCAGTTTTACAGAAAACCCCATGTGGTTCATGCATATCATATCTCTCAAACTATGCATCATATGTAAAAACTTAATATATGAAACTTGCTTAGAATTTTGTCTAGTTTCATAATATCCAACTTTGAGCCATGTCTAAAATGTTTAAAATGCTGTTTGTTTAAAATTGTTTAAATAACTTGTTAAAATGATTTATTTCATAACTAATTAACCGTAGCTCGGATTTTAATAATCTTTATATGTAAATGGGGTAGAAAAATGCCTAGTTTAACATGGTGGCATCACTCTGCATGCTTAAAAACTCTAAAATATGGTTTAGGGCAGAACAGTACCAAACCTTAAAATTTGCACATGAGGAGTTTCCGGACTTGTTGCTTCTTGTTCCGGCCTCATTTAAACTTGCCTAGATAGGCAGTTTTCATTTGCTTCACCTCTTGCCATGTTAATCAACATTTAATATTGTTGGGTACATAAACGAGATCGAACTAAATAACTTGTTGTGGTGTTTCGTCAATATGGGCCTCATTTAAACTTGCCTAGATAGGTAGTTTTCATTTTCTTCACCTCTTCCATGTTAATTAACATTTAATATTGTTGGGTACATAAACGAGATCGAACTAAATAACTTGTTGTGGTGTTTCGTCAATATGCGACTCATTGCATATTGAGCTCCACTTAACTTGTAGTTTTGCTTGTGCACTTTGCCATGCCATGAATCATTAAACCGGACATGCATCATACTTGGTTGTGCATCATGCCATGATTATGTGATGGTTGTTTACTATGTTGTTTGCTTCTTTCTGGGTTAATTCTCGCGTTAGCTTCGGTTTCGTTCCGAAGTTGTGATGATTCGTTCAACTTCGTCCGTTTGTCTTCTTCATGGACTCGTTCTTCTTCCTTGAGGGATTTCAGGCAAGATGACCATACCCTCGAAATCACTTCTATCTTTGCTTGCTAGTTGCTCGCTCTATTGCTATGCCTATGCTACGATACCTACCAGTTGCTTTATCATGCCTCACATATTGCCATGTCAAGCCTCTAACTCTCCTTTCCTAGCAACCCGTTGATTGGCTATGTTACCGCTTTGCTCAGCCCCTCTTATAGCGTTGCTAGTTGCAGTTGAAGATGGAGTTTGTTCCATGTTGGAACATGGTTATTGTTGGGATATCACAATATCTCTTATTTTAATTAATGCATCTATATACTTGGTAAAGGGTGGAAGGCTCGGCCTTATGCCTGGTGTTTTGTTCCACTCTTGCCGCCCTAGTTTCCGTCATACCGGTGTTATGTTCCTTGATTTTGTGTTCCTTACGCGGTTGGGTTATAATGGGAACCCCTTGACAGTTCGCCTTGAATAAAACTCCTCCAGCAAGGCCCAACCTTGGTTTTACCATTTGTCACCTAGCCTTTTTTCCCTTGGGTTTCCGGAGCCCGAGGATCATCTTTATTTTAACCCCCCCGGGCCAGTGCTCCTTTGAGTGTTGGTCCAAACTAGAGTCCTTTGCAGCGCCCCCTCGGGGAAACTCGAGGTTTGGTTTTAGCTGTACGGTGCGCTCATCTGGTGTGCCCTGAGAACGAGATATGTGCAGCTCCTATTGGGATTTGTCGGCACGGCGGGTGGTCTTGCTGGTCTTGTTTTACCATTGTCGAGATGTCTTGTAACCAGGATTCCGAGTCTGATCGGGTATTCCCAAGAGAAGGAATATCCTTCGTTGACCGTGAGAGCTTGTGATGGGCTAAGTTGGGACACCCCTGCAGGGTTTTGAACTTTCGAAAGCCGTGCCCGCGGTTATGGGCAGATGGGAATTTGTTAATATCCGGTTGTAGAAAACCTGACACTTAACCTAATTAAAATGCATCAACCGCGTGTGTAGCTGTGATGGTCTCTTCTCGGCGGGGTCCGGGAAGTGAACACGGTGTTGGAGTTATGCTTGAACGTAAGAAGTTTCAGGATCACTTCTTGATCACTTCTAGTTCACGACCGTGCTTTGCCTTCTTTTCTCGCTCTCATTTGCGTAAGTTAGCCACCATATATGCTAGTTCTTGTTGCAGCTCCACCTCATACCGTTTCCCTACCCATAAGCTTAAATAGTCTTAATCGCGAGGGTGTGAGATTGCTGAGTCCCCATGACTCACAGATTACTTCCAAAACTAGTTGCAGGTGCCGATGATGCCGTGCAGGTGATGCAACCGAGCTCAAGGAGGAGCTCGATGAAGACCATGTTCATCGTGTTGTTTTGTTTCCAGTTGATCAGTAGTGGAGCCCAGTCGGGGCGATCGGGGATCTTTTTGCATTAGGGGTGGTATTTCTTTATTTTAGTTCCATAGTCGGACCTTGATTGTATTCTGGATGATGTAATGTTTTATTTATGTATTGTGTGAAGTGGCGATTTAAAGCCAACTCTGTACCTCTTTCTTATTCAGTACATGGGATGTGTAAAGATTACCCCTCTTGCGACATGCCTACAATGCGGTTATGCCTCTAAGTCGTACTCCAACACGTGGGAGATATAGCCGCATCGTGGGTGTTACAGTTGGAGATAAGGATGAACGAGGGAAGGCCTTGTCTGCAAATGTGGAGAGGGGTGCGGGTATCTTTTAGTTTAATTTCCATCCATCAGATATAGATCGGACGGTCTATATTGCAAGATGGCACATGCACCATCATCACCAACTCGGTTTTTTATAAGAGAAGAAATATAAGTATGGAGATATAAACGTATTATCGATACTTGCTTTTGTAAACTAGCATCTACATTCTATTCAACCCCTTGGCATGTGGGGCCTTAGCACAATGACTTCTCGACTGTGTAAAACAAAGATTTTCCCGTCACCGACAAGGAGGGGGTGATGGCGGCGCGCTTTTTGGCTTGCTCTAGTCCTAGTAGTCATACTAGGTGGTCTAAGCAAGTGTAGATTTGTTCTTTTTCATGTCTCGTGTTCGCCGTACTGCCACGACTGTTGATGAATAGACGGTAAGTTATTCATGGGGAAACCCTTGTTGAGCGTGTTTGCGAGAGAGAGAGAGAGAGAGAGACAGTGTGCGTGTGTGATATGTTAGAGACTGAGGCAATGATAACAGATTCTTTGTGTCTATGTGTGTGGAGGATAGAGAGAGACATGTACATGGGGCTTTGTGTTGTGTAACGTGGAGACACATATACATAATTAGAGAGTGAGTGTGTGAGATACACATGCGGACATGAGGAGAGATGAGGATCCAGATAAATGGGTGTTTGTGCATGTCTGTGTGTGTTTGTGCACGCGTTTATGTGTGAGAGGGAGAGAGTGTATGTGGAGTAGAGAGACCACTGATGATGTAAACCTAGTATAAGGGAAGGGGGAAGAGATGTGTCCATACCCGAGAGACAAAGTGATAGAGACCTATGTTGGGGTCCGGACTTTACAAGAAAGAGGGGTGTTAATGTGCTCGTGTGTTGGTGTTTGGGGGAGAGAACGACTTCTCTATGTGTGTGTGTGTGTGGTGGGGGGGGTTAACTTCAGATATAAGAGTGAGGTGTCTATATTTGAGGGACTTTAGCGTAATTGAGATATTGTGCACTCATGGTTGATCAATTTGTTTCACAGTTTGTACTATGAGATAACGATACTTATGAACATGTGTGATACATACACATTTTTGCTTTTGTCATCATATTTAGGATAAACACATTTGGAATTTCATTTGAATTGGACCGTATGATGGTATTTGCTTGAGCTTGTAGTAGCTCAATGATCCATATTTGAATTGAATGGACAATCTAAGTTTCGAGTTGGAGACATTGATTTTCAAAACTTGCACATTTTTTTACGTGCAAAACAAACAAATTGTCGGCCATGATATCATAGTCGGCCGTACAAGAGCAGAATACTTATAATTTTAGGCGCCAAAAGCTTTCAAACTTCCCGCTCACATCGAAATATCACGCGCCCGGAAGTTTAGCCCTGCGATATTCCTGTTTTACCCCTACCACATGAACGGAAAAGGGCTGCTTTGGTAACTCCATTGTTTTCCCGTCTTTGCCCCCAACATTCTTCCCCAGAGCCCCTCCCCTTCCCCTCCCCGACCCCCAACCACGGCAAGCCGCCGAATCTAGTCCTCCGCCGCAGCGGTGGACCTCACACCCCGCCGGATCTACCTTCCGCACCTTGGAACCCC
Source organism: Triticum urartu (assembly GCF_003073215.2). NCBI lineage: Eukaryota > Viridiplantae > Streptophyta > Magnoliopsida > Poales > Poaceae > Triticum > Triticum urartu. Next base: position 442,648,435 of record NC_053028.1, on the reverse strand, counting down.
CAATTGCCAACTCACCACTTCACTGGAGCCGCTTCAGCGACTGGCTTGTCCACCGCTCCAGATCTCCTTGACCGCCATCATGGTCCACCGCACCGGGTCTGCTTAACCGGCGCCCTCGTCCACCACATCGTAGGCCCTTCACTGACTCCCTCGTCCGCCCCTTCGCCGGCCCTTCATACAAGCCCTCGTCCGCCGCAACATATCCGCCTCACCGAAAGCACTGTACAACGCGCCCGCTGAAGCCTTCGTCCACTGCACCGGACCCGCTCCACGGACGCCATATTCAACTCCACCGGCCCTGCTTTACCGACGCCGTAGCCTCATCAAGTTATTTCGATTTGTACTCCTTCGGTTTTTCTCTTTATCGTGCAACTGTTCACTTACCACAGATGAGCTTTCTTGTATGTCGACAGGCGCCGGAACCGTAGCACCGGAGCCGCTTCAGCGACGGCGACAGCCGGCCCAAACTCAACCACAACACCAGCACCATCGACGATCCTTAGCTATCAAGTATGACAACGATACCCATATGCCACCGAGAATCAGGTACTATTATCCAACGTCCGGCGCCTACGTTCACTTTCCTAGCATAAGCACCACACCTTTGAATTTCTTCAGGGCATCATTCAGTTTTTCATGAGACGGTTATTCTTCTTGCACCTGTAGGGCCATACTTCTGGCAGTGAACATGTTACATGTGCTAAATTACATACCAGTGCACATATAGTTAATATGCTTTAGTTTTGTTCTGATGCCACCTGTTGGTTCCATCAGACTGCTTAATGTTCTCTATGCTTAATTACACATCAGCAAACTAGCATGTGGTTCCGCTGCTTTTTGTTCGTTTTACCCTACATTTTCTGATGCTAGCTATTACATCACTGCTCCGAGCCTTTGTTCATTACTTGTTTGTGTGTTCTTGATCTTCCCAAGTTGCATGGCTAATTTGATGCTTCTATTAATTATGGAGCTGCCAACCCCATCAAGCAAAATATTTGTTCTTTTGGGGCTCGCACCTCGAACAAGCATAAAAATAGAGGGAAGCAGATATATTGTCGTGTATACACACACTCTTCTTTCATTAGTTTAGATGAACCATTGATGATCAATTCAGACCAGTGCATGCGATTAAAATTAATTTTACCTAAATAGATGGTGCAGAATAAACTACAACAACTAGATTTACAACCACGGGATGCTGACGATATCTTCAAAGAACATTGCAACAACAGCTAGGCTTCACAGCAACATATGGTAAGCCAATATGTTTTAGTACATGTGAAATGTAATGCGAGTGGGCTGCTTTCTTGGCTTGTGCCCTCAACGTGTAATCCTACCGAATTACAAATAGTTCAGTTGTCTGCTTTGTTGTATTGCTTGATTCGAATGCTTATTTGTTGTTACGCTATACCTGAGTTGGCTAATATATCAGCAGTGCCTGCTGTACTATCATAAAGCAATGCATTCCTATTTCATTTGAGTCCTTAACTTTTCCTCTCAACTTCATCACAAGACTGTCTTCGTAGTTTATATGAGGCCACACTGTTAAGTGCTTTCTCAGATTATTTCAACTACTTAGATGCCTTGGCAACTTAAATATAGCGGTTGTACACTCCCTTTCAACTAGGGATGTCAACTGGGTACCGTTTAATCCTGATTAAAGTCCACTAGTGGTAAGATAGTTCAAAAGAGTTTTTGTTTTTTGAGGAAAATGAACTAGGGAGGTAGCAAAAACTAACTAGATGGGACTGGCGGATGTCGTTTATTTGCCACTTACACCCCTAGTTTCATCTTACCATTTTAATTTCTTTTTCGGCTGATGCTGCTTCGAACCATTTAAATATAGTTTGCCATGCTCGGCAATAATTCGTCCGTCGTTTACCATGTAAGCTTACTGTCTGGATCATACGATAACTATCTCTTATTGATGTCCAGCGGAAACCTTTCAGGATGTAGTTCACACTAGGACACAATGTACAACCCCAGAATCTATTTGTGGAAGCAGTGCGCCATCCATGTTACCAGATGGTAGCAGTTCAGAGGCAACACAGCCGGAGAGCAGTCTGAGCACAGATATTATAGTGCTTGAGGCTCTACTAGAGGCAGAAAGAGATGGTGTGGCTGCCATGAATGAGGTAATCTTTATCTTGAGGCTGGAAATTACGGAATTAGCGGCACGCATTATGCAAGCAACCCAAGAATTGGAGGAAGTAAGAATGTTGCATTTGAAGACGGAGGAGGTCCTGCTGTTTCTGCTATCTGAAGCCCAAGGTAATCCCAATTCTTCTTTAGATACCAGTTGAAATTGTCATTAGATTATTGTACTTGCATGTTGTGTCATGTCTCTGAATGGATTATGTTGCAAGACCCCCTATGTTGTCCATGTCTTGTAATGATCCGAATTTTTTAGGCGAGGTAATCCTCAGTACTTGTATGATTGACATAAGGTGAACTGTTTTTCGTGTGAGCATATTGTATTGGATGAAATAACTGTTTGACTCAGAGTGTATACAACCTACTGAATTCGAAGATCACGACATTTCTAAATCATAATCATATATAAAGGTGGAATAAATCTTTGTTGTGGTTTTGAAGAAATAAATAACAAAACATATAATTATCTATGGATATTCGTAATCGAATACAAATTGGATTTGAATTTAGTTTGCCAGGTCCGAGGGCAAACGTGAGTGCTAATTCTCCCAAGTTTTGAACAAAGCGCCTAAACACCCACTATAATTTGTAGGCTGCCCGAAGCAAGTGTTTGCGAGATGGAAATTACTGTCTACCCCTGACACTTGACATCCTTATCGACCGGATTTACACTACTGTCGATAGGGGTAGACTAGTGACTTCAATCAGACGTGACACGACGGCCTTTGAGCCCATTCAGACATGGTGGGCGCCAAACGTGGGCGGCAAAACACATTTGATTCAAGCTTGTCCGAAAGACATGTGTCTCTTCCTCCATTTCCCCATTCATACACGATGGGCGGCAAAACAAACTCTCCTTGTACGAAATTGATGTAGGCTAATATTTTAAATAGGGGCAGATGTGTAACTTCCATCAGACGTGACACAACCGCCCTACCTGTCAGCCCCGTTCATACACCGTGGGCGCCAACCGTGGGTGGCAAAACACCCTCTCCTCGCCCGAAATAGTTACCGGAAAATATTTGGGAGATGCGAGATTACCGTCCTATCCCCAACCGACGCGATGTCCGAAATTTTAAATGGGGGATAAGTTCGTAACTTTCCCCCATTTCAGAGAAGCGCGTCCCAAAGTTTGAGATCCTCCCTCCCTCAATTTCCCCATTCATACACCGTCGGCGGCACGACAACCTCCGCACTGCGGCCAGCCTCCTCCGTCCGCCACCCCTTCCTCCACCTTGCCGGAGCCGCTACCCCTACCCCGTCGTCCACTGCAAGAGATGGACGTCTCTCATCCACGGCGCTGGACCAGGATCCTTTCATCGCCTCCTCTCGCTTCATCGGCGCCGTCGTCCACCTTGCCGTTGCCGCTCCTATGACCGCCTCATCCACGGCAACAAGATATATCCCCCGACCCGGCCGTCTGCCGTCTAAAGTCTTCTTCCCCGCCGCCGATAGCCATCGCACCCGCAACACCCTCAGCGTATCAGCATAGGCCTACACGGCGTCGCAAGAGAGGTGGTACTCTTCCATATGTGCTTAAGTTATTGATCTCACCCGAAAAATAGATCGTAATTTGTTTATTGTACTTTTCTTGTTCGTACCAAATCGTAGTTGCTAGTTGAAAGCAAACATTGGTTGCGAAGTAGCTTTGTCCGGTTTGCACCTTCAGATCCTCCATGGCACGGGCACTATACTCGTAAAGCTTATGGTTTACCCCCTTTATATTCACTACCATCATCGTAGGTGCTTCGTGTCGTGCTAGCACTGCTCCTCAAGACCTCAACCCAAAGCTTACGTGTTGAAATACGAATCTGATATGATGCTCATATCACTAAAACAGAGAATGTTTAATTGGTCACCTAATGTTCCTATATTCGTTTCGAAAAGCATGTGCGCCACCCACTGGTCCAACTAGTTTCACTTTTCTGATTTTTCTCTTGATGCTAAGGGTTTTCCCCTTTTATCTACTCTACTATGATCTGCGTAGGTGCTTTCTGTCGTACTAGCATTACTCCACCCTTCAAACTAAACAACACAACACTCAGAATTCGAAAGCTTAGTTGTTCAAATATGATTGTGATATGATACTGATATTAGTTAACCGACACATTTAATTGGTTAGCTAAAGGTCCCACTTGAGTTTCCAAATGCATGTCGCGACATATAGAGAGACAGCATAATTGCATTTCTTTGTCACTTGTTGACTGTACTTTCTTGTCCATACCAAATCTTAGTTGTTATTTCAAAGCAAACATCGGTTGCTAACTACCCTTTGTGTGGTTTGCAGCTTCAGATCTGCCATCCCACTGCCACGGTCAACACTATACTCATCATGCTTATGTTTTCCCCATTTTATGATGACCACAATCAACCTACGTGGTTCGTGTCGTAATAGCACTGCTCCACCCATCAAGCTAAACAAGCTTAGTTGTACAAATTCATATCTAATATTATTGCTGATATTAGTAAAACTGAGAGATGTTTACTTGGTTAGCTAAATGTTCCTACTTTAGTTTCGAAATGCATGTGAGCCACATATGGAGAGACCGGAAAGAATAGTATTTCTCTGTGCGCTCTAGTTCATCATGGGTAGCCAACCGACATTGTATTGAAAGACTTCTAATATCTTCAATCTGCTTGCTCTTCTGCTCTTCTTTAAGGTGATACTTTTCTCTTGCGGTCGACTGGTCAGGTCGAGTTGTTCTCCCTTAGTATATTTTGAATCTGTCAGGTCAGGTCGACTTGTTCTTCTTTACTATATGTTGAAGCTATCATCTGCGAAGTGTCATCACTTCTGGAGCTCTCATATTTTGAGTAGTAGGCCACATTATATTAATGCACACAACAAATTACAGCATGCATGGCATTTTTAAAAGAATTGCAGAGATAGCACAAAGGGGTTTACAGGGATGCAGTATTGGATTAGAATCACTTCTGCATTACAAAGAAAATCTCACTTGTTTTTATGTTTTCATGCATGTCAGATATTGAACATTATCAAAATGAATATGAGAATGGGCGCACAAGAGGAATATTGCGAAACGATCCACTGGCTAACAAACTTGGCATGGTGGAGGATGGCCTATCTTATTCACCCATCAAGGTGCTTGCTCTAACTTTGCAAAGTTGTATTGGTCGCACATATTTTGCATCTGACCTCTTGCATTACTTCTACTTTGTTACACCATCTGCTTAGTTTAAGCATCATATATGAGTATATGCCATACCTATCCATTTTCTGTACCTATTCCATGTGTCGTCACACTATGTTTTTCCAGTCAAATGTTGTTCTTTCGTAATAGATGTCCAAAACGAAGAGGGTGAGTGCAGATCCTCAAGAAGTACAAACTAGGTATTTGGAAAAGGTAGTGATACCTGTTAAATCCGATAGATCAGCAGCCACAGAAAACACAGACCCAACTGTACCACACTTTACCCCTCCTCCAGTGGCCAAACCCCTATTAGAACTGTTGGGAGCCCAGCGTCAGGTACTGTCTATGATATCAATTCAAAATTTGAACTCCTCAATTTCTGCTTATGCCTTACCTTCTCTCTTGTATGAAAACTAATTTCAGATGAATCTCCTTGCTCAAAGGATCATACGATCTCAAAACAATAATGGGCTCTGCATTGCTCTTGTCAGTACCTCTCTCCCTTTTGCCTTGTAACGTTGTACTTAATTAATTGCTATTTGATTATGTATCATCAGTCTCCACATGAGCTTCATTATCCTCTGTTTCTTCCAATATTATTTGATCTATATTTACTCTTTGCAAAATGTAGAATAATGGCAACGCTTATAAAGAATTTTCTTTGGGGAATTTATTGAATTATCCTTCCATCAACATGGAGAAGGGCTTTGTCCAGCCCGTGTTACATGAAATGTAAGTTCATCCTTCTCAAGCCTTCAAACTTTGTTCTAGTATAGATTTGGATAGGCATCATTTCCTCCACTGTTGTTTGCTTTGCTGTTTACATCTGATTGGATGTTTGCAACCACTACCAGTTTCAAATTGTAGTTGTAAAAACATGTTCCTTATGCAGAACAGATCCATTTATTTTCTTATATAATTGTCAAACCTGTTACGTGTCTCCTTGTTTCTCTTTCAGACTCGTATCTCTTATGCCAGGCAGAACATTAGGGAAGATAGTGAACCAAACCATCTTGAGGACAGCGAGATGACCCCAAGGTCCTGTCTTGATGAAGACAGTGAGTTGAAGCTACTCACCAGCAGGTGTGAGACAACCTCTGTGCAGTCGCTGCCTCAATCAGTTTGACTTCTTCAGTCTCAATTTAAAGCGGAAAGGCTTGCTTCAGCTCAGCTCCGACTTGAAGTCAAAGATGCAATGAAGATGTCAGAGGACTGTCGTGCGCACCATCATGACTTAAATCTAGTGTTGATGCATCTATCGTTGACACAACTTAGGTCTACTCAGCTTCTTCAGCTGTTTGGGGGGGCGACCTAGCCAGGCCTAGTGCCTTATGAAGTGCTCTCAGTTTTGTATATTCTTTTGTTGGCGCATTTATTTGCATTGGTGGCGAACTTTGATGCCCAGTGGATGTAATATGTGTGATAGCCGTGATAGCCTAGCGTAAGTTGCTTTCTTATTTATTTCCTTGTTGTCTTGTTTATTTGTTTGCTTGTAGTCATTGCAGTTCTTTTTCCGCGGTTTACTAGTGGCTGCAATAACCTATTTTTTAAAACTAGGCCACAATAACCATGGGCTAATATTTACTGTAGTGACACTGGGCCTCCTATGAGCCGTAGGAACAGTGGGCCTTCTACGAGCCGTAGAAACAGTGGGCCTTCTACGGGCCGTAGAAACAGTGGGCCTTCTACGGGCCGTAGAAACAGTGGGCCTTCTATGGGCCATAGAAACAATGGGCCTTCTACGGGCAGTATCATCAATGGGCCTTATACGCGCAGTATGATCGATTGGCTAAACATGGGCCAATAACAGGCCGCATTATGGCTGTAAACGGGCTAGAGTTGGAATCGTCCGTTCATGGGCCGACCATAACGGGCCATCGTTAATAGGTCGTATTTGATGACGCTATGAAAACGGCCCAACGTATTGACGAACCACAAACAGGCCGACTATAACCACGGGCTGAATTTGGCCCACAAGCAGAAAATGACAGTAACGGTCGTAAGTAAACGAATGCTGGAAATGAGCCCAAGAATAAATGGGCTCTGAGAAGGCCGAAAGAGAACATGGGCTGGAAACGGCCCACCGGAATAACGGGCCGTTAATGCGTATAAAGTGATACACTGTTCATTATGGGCCAGTTTCACCACGGCCCGTTAATGGGTGTAAAGTGATACACTGTTCATTACGGGTCAGTTTCACCATGGGCCGTTAATAGGCCAAGAGTTACATAGGGCCTCATATGGGTCGAAAGACGTCATGGGCCATACATGGGCCAGAAGTGAAAACGGGTTGGAATCATATTGGGTGGCCCAGATGACGCTAATGGGCCTAATTTGGATAGGGCGTAACGGGCCTTGGGTTAGCGGGATGTAAATGGGCTATATGCGAACATGCCGTTAACAGGCTTTACATGGGCTGGCCCGCCGCCTTTTGACCAAGTCAAACGGGCCGGCCTTTTCACAGGAATGGGCCTCTGTTGGGCCATGGCACGTGTCGACGTATCATAGGCGCCTTCTGTCCAATGAGTGGATGACATCTGTCCCAACGATGAGCTGACACGTGTTTCCTCTAGCCAATGAGATTTTACACGTGGAAAATCCCCATTGGTCGGGGCTGTTAACGGGTTACCGGATCCAAAACCCGACCCGATAGCTTAACGGCGTTCCATTACGGTGGATGCCATGTGTCGGTCACCCTTGACGAAAGCACTTCTGTGACGCGGGATTTATCGTCATGGAAGTGGACACTTCCGTGATGATAATTTTGCTAATGTCATGGAACACTTCTACGACAGCACAGGTATGACTATTTTGATTCTGTCATAAAATCGTCATGGATGTACATGCATGACAGAAAATGCGACCTACTGTGACAAACATGTATCATCACAGAAGTGTATTTTTTGTAGTGTATGCGTTATTGTGAATGTGGTTAATTATAATCTTTGCTAAAAACTTGAATGTTGGCTTTACATATTTACAACAACAAGAGCAAACAGAGTTTGTAAAAGTTTTTTCTTTATCACTTTCAGTTTGTCAACTGAATTGCTTGAGGACAAGCAAAGGTTTAAGCTTGGGGGAGTTGATACGTCTCCAACGTATCTACTTTTCCAAACACTTTTGCCCTTGTTTTGGACTCTAACTTGCATGATTTGAATGGAACTAACCCGGACTGACGCTGTTTTCAGCATAATTACCATGGTGTTATTTGTGTGTAGGAGCAAACGTTCTCGGAATGACCTGAAACTTCACGGAGCCACTTTTCAAAAAATAAGAAAAATACCTGCAAAAGATGAAGGCCAGGGGCCCTCCACCTTGCCACGAGGGTAGGGGCGCGCCCCCTACCTCGTGGGCCCACTGTTGCGTCTCCGACTCCAACTCCATATATTGAGTTTCGGGGAGAAAAAACCGGAGAGAAGAAATAATCGCTTTTTACGATACGGAGCCGCCGCCAAGCCCTAAAACCTCTCGGGAGGGCTGATGTGGAGTCCGTTCGGGGCTCCGGAGAGGGGAATCCGTCGCCATTGTCATCATCAACCATCCTCCATCACTAACTTCATGATGCTCACCGCCGTGCGTCAGTAATTCCATCGCAGGCTTGCTGGACGGTGATGGGTTGGATGGGATCTATCATGTAATCGAGTTAGTTTTGTTAGGGTTTGATCCCTAGTGTCCACTATGTTCTGAGATTGATGTTGCTATGACTTTGCTATGCTTAATGCTTGTCACTAGGGCCCGAGTGCCATGATTTCAGATCTGAACCTATTATGTTTTCATCAATATATGAGTGTTCTTGATCCTATCTTGCAAGTCTATAGTCACCTATTATGTGTTATGATACGTTAACCCCGAAGTGACAATAATCGGGATACTTACCGGTGATGACCGTAGTTTGAGGAGTTCATGTATTCACTATGTGTTAATGCTTTGTTCTGGTTCTCTATTAAAAGGAGGCCTTAATATCCCTTAGTTTTCGTAAGGACCCCGCTGCCACGGAAGGGTAGGACAAAAGATGCCATGCAAGTTCTTTTCCATAAGCACGTATGACTATATTCGGAATACATGCCTACATTATATCAATGAACTGGAGCAAGTTCTGTGTCACCCTAGGTTATGACTGTTACATGATGAACCGCATCCGGCATAATTCTCCATCACCGATCCATTGCCAACGAGCTTTCCATATATTGTTCTTCGCTTATTTACTTTCCCGTTGCTATTGCTATCATCACTACAAAATACCAAAAACATTGCTTTTACTACTGTTACATTCTGCTACCGTTACCACTACTATCATATTACTTTGCTACTAAACACTTTGCTGCAGATATTAAGTTTCTAGGTGTGGTTGAATTGACAACTCAGCTGCTAATACTTGAGAGTATTCTTTGGCTCCCCTTGTGTCAAATCAATAAATTTGGGTTGAATACTCTACCCTCGAAAACTGTTGTGATCCCCTATACTTGTGGGTTATCATTCCTCACAACAAACTGATGACTAACCATGGCATTATAATCTAAATACGCAGGAGGCAACTCAATATCATCTCCGCGTATGGGTATCTCAAGAAAATCAGCTAAACGGGTTGCATAAATTCCACCAAAGAAATCTCCATCAATACTATTATTATGCAACCTACGTGCAACAATGGACCCCAAGTTATATTTGAAGGAAATATCCCCTTGAGGCAATAATAAAGTTGTTATTTATATTTCCTTATACCATGATAAATGTTTATTATTCATGCTAGAATTGTATTAATCGGAAACTTAGTACATGTGTGAATACATAGACAAACATAGTGTCACTAGTATGCCTCTACTTGACTAGCTCGTTCAATCAAAGATGGTTAAGTTTCCTCGCCATAGACATGAGTTGTCATTTGATTAACGGGATCACATCATTAGAGAATGATGTGATTGACTTGACCCATCCGTTAGCTTAGCACGATGATCATTTAGTTTGTTGCTATTGCTTTCTTCATGAGTTATACATGTTCCTACGACTATGAGATTATGCAACTCTCGAATACTGGAGGAACACTTTGTCTGCCACCAAACGTCACAACGTAACTGGGTGATTATAAAGGTGCTCTACAGGTGTCTCCGATGGTACTTGTTGAGTTGGCATAGATCAAGATTAGGATTTGTCACTCCGATTGTCGGAGAGGTATCTCTGGGCCCTCTCGGTAATGCACATCACTATAAGCCTTGCAAGCAATGTAACTAATGAGTTAGTTGCAGGATGATGCATTACGGAACGAGTAAAGAGACTTGTCGGTAACGAGATTGAACTAGGTATTGAGATACCGACGATCGGATCTCGGGCAAGTAACATACCGATGACAAAGGGAACAACGTATACCGTTATGCGGTTTGACCGATAAAGATCTTCGTAGAATATGTAGGAACCAATATGAGCATCCAGGTTCCGCTATTGTTTATTGCCAGAGATGAGTCTCGGTCATGTCTACATAGTTATCGAACCCGTAGGGTCCGCACGCTTAACGTTCGGTGACGATCGGTATTATGAGTTTATGTGTTTTGATGTACCGAAGGTAGTTCGGAGTCCCGGATGAGATCGGGGACACGACGAGGAGTCTCGAAATGGTCGAGATGTAAATATCGATATATTGGACGACTATATTCAGACATTGGAAAGGTTCCGAGTGATTCGGGTATTTTTTGGAGTACCGGAGAGTTACGGGAATTCGCCGGGGAGTATATGGGCCTTATTGGGATTTAAGGGAAAGAGAGAGGGGAGGCTGCACGCCCACCCAAGGTCTAGTCCGAATTGCACTAGGGGAGGGGCGGCGCCCCCTCCTTCCTTCTTTTCTCTTTTCCCTTTCCTTCTCTCCTACTCCTACTACATGGAAGGGGGATCCTACTCCCGGTGGTAGTAGGAGTCCCGAGGGCGCGCCATAGTAGAGGGCCGGCCCTCCCCTCCTCCACTCCTTTATATACGGGGAGGAGAGCACCCCATGGACACACAAGTTGATCATTGATCTTTTAGCCGTGTGTGGTGTCCCCCTCCACCATAATCCACCTCGGTCATATCGTAGCGGTGCTTAGGCGAAGCCCTGTTCTGGTAGCTTCATCATCACCGTCATCACGCCGTCATGCTGACCAAACTCTCCCTCAAAGCTCTTCTGGATCATGAGTTCGTGGGACGTCACCGAGTTGAACGTGTGCAGATCGCGGAGGTGTCGTACGTTCGGTACTAGGATCGGTCGATCGTGAAGACGTACGACTACATCAACCGCGTTGTCATAACGCTTCCGCTTACAGTCTACGAGGGTATGTGGACGACACTCTTCCCTCTCGTTGCTATACATCACCATGATCTGCATGTGCGTAGGATTTTTTTTTGAAATTACCGTGTTACCCAACAGTGGCATTCGAGCCAGGTTTATGCGTAGATGTCATATGCACGAGTAGAACACAAAGGAGTTGTGGGCGTGGGTATATACATATTGCTTACCGTCACTAGTTGATTCTTGATTCAGCGGCATTATTGGATGAAGCGGCCCAGACCGACATTACGCGTACGCTTACGCAAGACTGGTTCTACCGACGTGCTTCGCACGCAGGTGGCTAGTGGGTGTCTATTTCTCCAGCTTTAGTTGAATCGGATTCAATGAACAAGTTTTTTTCTGAAGATCAAAAAGCAATCACTATACCGCGTTGGGGTTTTTGATGCGTAGGTAAGAACGGTTCTTTCTCAGCCCGTAGCAGCCAAGTAAAACTTGCAACAACAAAGTAGAGGACGTCTAACTTGTTTTTGCAGGGCATGTTGTGATGTGATATGGTCAAGACCTGATGCTAAATTTTATTGTATGAGATGATCATGTTTTGTAACACAGTTATCGGCAACTGGCAGGAGCCATATGGTTGTCGCTTTATTGTATGAAATGCAATCGCCATGTAATTGCTTTACTTTATCACTAAGCGGTAGCGATAGTTGAGGGAGTCCTAGACTAAGGGGTCCTCGGGCGTCCGGCCTGTTATCCATGGGCCGGACTGATGGGCTGTGAAGACATGAAGACCGAAGACTGTACCCGTGTCTGGATTGGACTCTCCTTAGCGTGGAAGGCAAGCTTGGCGACCGACTATGAAGATTTCTTCTTATGTAACCGACTCTATGTAAACCCTAGATCCTCCCGGTGTCTATATAAACCAGAGGGCTTAGTCCGGAAAGGGGAGACTCATTACCATAGTCATATAGTCTAGGCTTCTAGGGTTTAGCCATTACGATCTCGTGGTAGATCAACTCTTGTAACACTCATATTCATCAAGATCAATCAAGCAGGACGTAGGGTATTACCTCCATAGAGAGGGCCCGAACCTGGGTAAACATCGTGTCCCCCGTCTCCTGTTACCATCGATCCTAGACGCACAGTTCGGGACCCCCTACCCGAGATCCGCCGGTTTTGACACCGACATTGGTGCTTTAATTGAGAGTTCCACTATGCCGTCGACGAAAGGTTCAATGGCCCCTTCAATCATCTATAGTGACGCTGTCCAAGGAGAAACCTTCCTCCCTGGATAGATTTTCGTGTTCGGCGGCTTCGTACTGCGGGCCAACTCGCTTGGCCATCTGGATCAGATCGATAGCTACGCCCCTGGCCACCAGGTCAGATTCGGAAGCTCGAACTACGCTGCAGATATCCGTGGAGACTTGATCTTCAATGGATTTGAGACCGCAGCGATCGCCCCCCTCGCCCCGATGAACATGACTTAAATCCGTCATCGGACCAGATTCAGGAGATGGCTCCTGCTGCTGCAATGGCCTTAGAACCAGAGCAGATCGTGCCATCCGAGGCCACGGAGTCTGTGGCGCTAGAGCCGCACGCAGACTCAACACCCTGCAATATTTGCGCCAACGAAACTCCGGACTCGTCTCCGGCTATAAGTTCCGGATCATGTACGCTCGTGGACACCGAGCTAGATCGGTTATCGATCTTTGAATTCAGTGCCACAGACGTTTTTCAGTACTCACCTTTGGGCGAGGTGCTAAACTCTTTAAAGAACCTGTCATTCACGGGAAACTCGCAGCCGAACTATGTCCAGCTCGAACTAGGGGCTGACGACGAAGAATTTCGCTTCCCACACGCCACCCACTTCATAGCCACTGTCGATGATTTAACCGACGTGCTTGATTATGGCTCTGAAGACATCGACCGTATGGACGACGATGCCGAGATGGAGCAAGGCCAAGACCCGCCGTTTACTGGACGTTGGACGGCCACCTCTTCATACGATGTATACATGGTTAATACGCCTAAAGAATCTAGCAGCGATGACAAAGAAGACCCAGATGTGAATAAACCTTCTAAGACACAGTCCAACCGCCGGCGCCCTAAACGCCGCTCTAAGCCACACCGCTCAAAAGATGGCAACACCGGCACCGAAGAAAATAGCACTCTGGACGACGCCGAAAACAACGAAGACCCTGTTGGAGCAGCATCCGAACAGGAGGAACAGGACAATGAGCAAGCTAACCCTGATAAACAGGACATGCCGAGCGACCCAGATGACGATAGTTGTCGTCCACCCTCCGAGGATGAGGAGAGCCTCGGCAGCGAGGATTTCATCGTGCCTGAGGCACCCCTAGAGCAGGAGCGCTTCAAGCGGCAGCTAATAGCTACTGCAAGAAGCCTAAAGAAAAAGCAGCAGCAGCTCCAAGTCGATCAAGACCTACTCATTGACAGATGGACCGATGTCCTGGCAGCCGAAGAAAACGGCCTCAAGCGCCTAGCCAAGAGTTACCCAAAGCGCAGACCACTACCTCAGTTCGATGAGAAGGCACCAAATCCCATACTTCCCTCGCGTAATGCGGAACGACCACCATGCGGTCGGGATAGTGCGGCAGACCGACCACCCCGTGGTCGGGATAAAAAGGCAACTCCAGCCGAACAACAAGCGGCCCCACCGCCTAGCAAAAACAGGGACAGTAGGGCAGGACACACTAGATCAATTTACGGATCATGAGGACGCTTCCCCACTCGGGAGGACAGCCACCTACTCATACGTGACAAACTTAATTACACCCGGGCCAATAACCGCAGACGGACTTCATCAGAGGTGCGCCGTGACGCGGCCCGCTATAGAGGCGCCGCACACCCTCTCTGCTTCACAGACGAGGTGTTGGATCACGAATTCCCCGAGGGGTTCAAGCCCATCAATATTGAATCATATGACAGAACAACCGATCCCACAATGTGGATCGAAGATTTTATTCTCCACATCCACATGGCCCGAGGAGATGACCTCCACGCTATCAAATACCTCCCGTTAAAGCTCAAAGGACCAGCTAGACACTGGCTAAACAGCCTGCCTGAAAATTCCATCGGCAGCTGGGAGGACATGGAAGAAGCCTTCCTTGAAAATTTCCAAGGTACATATGTCCGGCCACCCGATGCCGATGACCTAAGCCACATAGTTCCACAACCTGGAGAATCAGCTAGAAAATTCTGGACTAGGTTCCTAACCAAAAAGAACCAGATCGTTGACTGGTCTGATGCCGAAGCCCTAGCGGCCTTTAAACACAGCATCCGTGACGAATGGCTAGCCCGCCACCTCGGCCAAGAAAAGCCAAGGTCCATGGCAGCCCTCACGGCACTTATGACCCGCTTTTCCGTGGGAGAGGATAGTTGGCTGGCTCGCAGTACAAACACAACCAACGAAGCAGTCCCCTCCGAGGCAAAAATAGCACCAGCAAGCTCCGACGCAACAGACACAAATGCCGAAGCAATGGCGATAACACTGATGACACCACAGTTCACGCTAGATTCAGCGGCTCCAAATCCGGCCAGCGAAAGAAGCCCTATAGAAGGAACGACGGAGGACCATCCATCTTGGACCGCATACTCGATCGTCCGTGCTAGATACATGGCACCCCAGACATCCTCAGCATTTCAACCCATTTTCTATCATGATTTTTTTTCATAGAAGTAGGAGCCCACCACATCTATGATGATACCAGGTTTTGTCACAATTATCGTCATAGAAGTGTCATAAGTATGACAGAAAATATTTCGTTCGGCCCAAAATGTCACGGATGTGTCTTTTTTTATAGTGTAAGTTATCTCCCAAGACCCCTTTCACAACATCATTTTCCAAGGCTTCATGATGACAGCAAGGGCATCAGCAGCAAGATCAAACAACAGTGGAGATGGATCATCCCCTTGCCTGAGCCCTTTAACAGTTTTAAAATATGGCCCAATCCTATCATCCACTCTCACGCCTACATGTCCCCCTCTCATAGTTTCTGTAATCCAATCTGACCATTTATCAGGGAAACCTTTAAGCTTAAGCATCTGTATGACAAAAAGGCCACTTGATTTTATCATAAGCCTTCTCAAAGTCAACTTTGAAGATTAGGGCACTCTGTTTTCTGAATGAATTGAGTTTAGAACTTCATGAAGAATCACTACCCCTCCATTATGTATCTCCCTCTAATAAAAGAAGTCTGAGTAGGAGATATTACTGGGGATACACATCTAGTCAACCTATTCATCAACACTTTGGTGATGATCCTCAAACTAACATTGAGAAGACAAATTGGCCTAAACTTTTGAATCTGTTTAGCATATGCAGTCTTATGAACCAGGGTAGTGATCCCATAGTTCGGCCTAGCTATATCCAAAGTTCCATTTCCAGACTCATCTATCAAGGCTTTTAAGTCCCATTTCACCAGTTCCCAAAATTCCTGACAAAAATCAGCAGGGAATCCATCTTGACATGGGCTTTTATTTTTCTCCATTCGAAATACCACCTCCCTAATCTCTTGCAGGGAGAAAGGTCCTGACAATTTTTCTTTATCCTCTTCACTTAATTTCACAAGCTCTTGTTCTGTTAAAAAGCTACAAGCCCCCTCTGGTTGTCCAAATAAATTCTTATAGAAATCAGTTATATATTTCATTAACTGTTCATCCCCTTCAGTCACCCCTTCCTCTTGTTCTAAGGAAACAATTCCGTTTTTCCTTCTCATGCCATTTACCTTGGCATGGTAGTGTCTTGTATTCCCATCCCCATCTTTTATTTAATTGTCTTTATACCTTTGAAGCCATTTAACCTCCTCATGTTTTAACAATCTATTAAGTTATTCCCTAATATCTTTTTGCTCTTTTCTACCGCAATAGTAAGTCCAACATCCTCGGCATTTCTATCAATTTCATCTAGTTTACAAATAAGCTCCATTTTAGTTTTCCTATACCAAGCATCCCCATTTATGTTCCATCCATTGGTTTTCTTCCTTAGATTTCTCAGCCTCTCCTGCCACCTTTCGGAAGTGTTGCCTCTGTATGGTTCATTCCACACTTTGTACACAAATTCCTTGAATCCATCTCTCAAAGCCCAACAATTCTCATATCTGAAAATTGGTTCATTTTTATTTCTTTCCCTAGTGTCTAAAAATGAAGGGGGTGTGATCTGAGACCTGACTTGCAAAGGCTTGGAGAATTGTTAAAGGGTTTTTTTCCTCCCAAGCTAGGCAGAACAACACTCTATCTAGCTTTTCATAAGTGGGATCATGCTGATTATTAGCCCAAAGGGGGATGATCTCTAGATGGAACCAAGCTAAACTTGGATGTCTTCCCACATCCACGCCACTTGGATTCCCATTTGTCACTTGCGCATGTGCACCATAAAAAAGCATCGATTCTTGAATGACATACCATGTGTGAGTGAGCAATCTCTCATTACGATCACTAGCGACTAATGCGGTGGACATTTTTTATAACTTGTTAAAAAACTCATGAATTTTTTTCTAATATTTCGTTACTATCTTGCTTTGTCCCACACGTAGAATCCATGATAGTTTGCAATCAAACGGAAATGGGGATATACGATAGCAAATAATCTTCTGAAAAGGTGTTTGCGTTTGTTTTTTCTTCACGCCTCAAAAATGGATTGCAATTTTTTTAAACATAAATCTAAAAAATCCAGTATAAATGAGGATTTTTTTTCATTGTGTTTTTGGATGAAATGCTAAACTATTTGTTTCGGAGGGAGCACATTGCTCAGATAACACTTCATGTTGTTCGTCTCAAATTAACTGTGGTTTTTCGCTAATTAATTGTGTTATGAATCATTGATATAAAATACGCTATTTTGGCAACAACTATTTATTGGCATATTGCGGTTTGTCCCGCAAAAAATAAAAAAAGCATATTGTGGTTTGGTACTGAGTGGACAGCAAGTGTTGAACCCAACGTGGTGGGCCTGTCCGACACAGCACGATGCACATATGCGACCTACACATAGTACTCCCTCCGATCATTTTTAGTCTGCATATAAGTTTTGTCTGAAGTCAAAGTATCTCTACTTTGACCAAATTTATAAAAAAAAAGTATTAATGTTTACGATGCCAAATCAATTTTGTTAGATTCATTATGAAATGTAGTTTCATGGAATATATATTTGGTATGGTAGATATTGATATTTTTCAATATATATTTGATCAAACTTTGCAAAGTTTGACTTGACCCAAATCTAATATGCGGAGTAAAAAGGACCGAAGGGAGTACATGCACAAGCAGCAAAACAACACGTGGGCAAAAAGGAAATTGCATAAACCATCATCTGTTTTTTGCGAGTGCATAAACTATCATCTATTAGAGTAGATTTTGCACACAATATATACTCTTCAGATTTATTAAGAAATATATGTTGCTGTAATCCTTTGCGGCTAGCTTTAATTGATCGTTAACTGTGTTGACATAATTTCTGATGAATGGATCCCGCTTATAAGTGCACATGTCGCAAAAAAGAATAATCACATGAGCTGGCCAATAAAAAAATGTCGATATTCACTGTTTTAGTTGCTCATTGTATATTTTTAAAAACTTAACATTTAAAAATTTGTAGAACTCAGTAAAACATATAAATACCAAGTACTTTGAGAACCTTTTAGCTTATTTGGATCACATGTTTTGGAGATATCGGCAGCTTGTTGGCTCAATTGATCTTTCTCTCCAAAATTCAAAATTTTCAAGAGGTGCAAAAAAAAAACAACTCTCTACCCTACGTCTCATATCATAAGATCTTATTATATCGAAAATACGAAGGTGAACATGGGTGCGCGCGCACCCACGTGAATAGTAAATTCATAAAAAATATTAGAGAAATAAAAAACTGAAATGTCGCCGTATGAAACTTAGTCGATCATTCTACTCATGTGTGAAGTTTTTTGATGTAATGACACCCATGGTACTCTTAGTGACGAAAATACAAATGCGACCATACTATCATTAAACAGTGTTTTTTAATATATCTTCAATTTTATCATTTTTCCCAGAATACCAGGGATGTGATTTCTTCGTGAAACTTTATATGCGAGTATACCGGTTGACTATGTATATTACAAAAATAAATTCAGATTTTTTTTATTTTTTCTAGCATTTTTTTGAATTTACTATTCATAAAAAGGTGTGTGCGCACCCATGTTCATCAAATCCGCGTCCCTTATTATATCTAATATACTCACATATTATATGTAAAACTTATATTATGGGACGGGAAAAAAGGAGAGAGTAGTAAACAAAATATTGATCTGGAATAATCATTTTTTCGCGAATACGCAAAAGCGCGTATCATTTCATTGATAGGAAGGGGGGGTGGTACAAGAGAGCCTTTTTAGGGTGGGATGCTCAGCCCACATTGTTATATACATACACGCCTATGCGAGCAAAAGATTGAGTCCGCGAGCACCAGCTCGAGCCCAGGTCCGGGCCTCGTCTTGAATAGACGCCAACAGCCTCGAGATGGAGGGGGTATCGCCGTCGAACACGCAGCGGTTGCGGTGCTTCCATATGCACCATGCGGTAAGCGTGGCTAGCGTGGCAAGGCCCTTGCGAAGGCCAGGGGGGATCCGGCGATGGTCGTTGTGCACCAGGTGAGGAAGTCTTCGTCTCCAGATGGAGGGTGGGTGGTGGCGCGCACCTAGGTGAGTACATCATGCCAGATTTGCCGCGAGAAAGGGCAGCCAATGATGATGTGCTGCCTGGTCTCCTCGGCCTGATCGCAAAGGACGCAGCGATCGTTGTGCGGCAGGCCATGCCGGGCAAGTCTAGCTGCGGTCTAGCAACAGTCCAGGTCGGCGAGCCAAGTGAAGATTTTGACTCGCAGGGGGCCCCATCATTTCCATGCCAGGCGCCAGAAGGGGGCCGGGGTGGAGCCAGCGTACAGGGCTAGGTAGCAAGACTTGGCCGAGTACTTGGCATTCGCAGTCCACCGCCATTTCAAGCATTCGGGGGAACTGGATAGCGCAACCGGCTATAGAATTCTCCACAGGTTCACATAGTCGGTGGGTGCACCAGGTGTCAGGGCACCGCGGAGATCAGCGATCCAGCTACGATCATGGAGCGCCTCCGCGACCGTGCGTTTCTGCCGGCGTCGTGGGACAAGGGGAAGTAGGGAAGGGGCCACGTCAAACACAGTCTGGCCATTGATCCAGTGGTCTGTCCAGAACCGGCAGGTCCGGCCATCGCCGACTTCCCAGGAAGTCGCGGCCCGAAAGATAGCAGAGGCGTCGGGGTCGCTCGGGAGATGAAGATGTGCCCAAGGTCTGGTGGGGTCGGTGCGTTGGAGCCACAACCAGCGCACACGCAGCGCAATGCCTTGGCGGTATAGGTCCTTGATGCCGAGGCCGCCGAGCTCGACAGGGAGGCAGACTCGCTGCCAGTTGACGGGGCCATGCCCACTCTAGGTGTCCTTCCTGCCGTGCCAGAGGAACTCTCTGATGATGCGATTGACCTGCTTTAGCACTGGAGAGCAGATGGCGATGGCGACCATGATGTGTGAGGGGATTGCACATAGCACATGGCGAACTAGGGCAAGGCGTTCACCACGGGAGAGGAGAGTTGTGCGCCATGTTGATAGCTTCTTGGACAACTTTTCAACGATGGGCAGCAAGGAAGACGACGACGGCTTCCGCACGGAAAGGGGGATGCGGAGGTAGATGATGGGGAAGCTCAGCACGGCGCAGGTCAGCTCGCTCTGGATGCGTGCGATCTCCTCTTCCCCATGGTGAATGGGCGTGGCCGAGCACTTCGAGAAGTTAGTGCAAAGCCCGGATGCCGCCCCAAAGACTCACAGTAGCTCACGGATGACCCGTAGGTCACGGGGGGGGGGGGTGGCAGAACACGACGATGTCGTCGGTGTAGAGAGAAATGCTCGATGCAGCGTGGCGGGCCGTGAGACGTTGCAGAAGTCCACGCCAATGGGCATGCACAAGTAAGGAGTCGAGGACATCGATGGCCAGCGTGACTAGCATCAGGGAGATAGGGTCCCCTTGCCGCAAGCCGCAGGCGAGAGTGATCGGGGGGCCGGGGGACCCGTTGATGAGGACGCGCGTGCTGGATGTGGAGAGCAGGATGGTGATCCATTCGATCCAGCGCCTACCGAAGCCCAGGTGATGAAGGACGTCGATGATGAAGGGCCAGGAGACCGTGTCAAAAGCGCACGCAATGTCCAGCTTGAGGAGCACCCTAGGTGCCCGCATGTTGTGAAGTTGGCGAGCAGTCTGCTGGACAAGCATGAAGTTATCATGCACATAGCGACCGGCGATGAGCGCGCTCTGGTTAGTGGACATGAGCTGGCTCAGTCGGGGAGCGAGTCGAAGCGAGAGGACTTTGGCGATGAGCTTATCAATAAGGTGGATCAAGATGATAGGCCGGTAGTCCGAGAGAGCGGAGGCGTCTTGTTTTTTTGGCATGAGGGTGATGAGGGCCTCGTTGAGGCGCTGCAGGCTGCACCCGTTCATGGAGTAGAATTTTTCGAATACCTTGCAGATGTCAGCTTTGATCGTGTCCCATCAAGCAACGAGGAATTCCGAGGTGAAGCCATCGGGTCCCGGAGCCTTTCCGCGGGGGAGCGCCCGCACTGCTCCGATGATTTCTTCTTTTGTGAATGGATGCTCAAGATCAGCAAGGTCGATGGACCGGTCATCGATCTGGTCGAGGTTGAGGGAGAACTATCGAGGTGAATATGATCCAAAGAGGGAGGAGAAGTGGTGGAACGCAGCTTCAGCCATGCCATGGTCGTCATGGACAGTAGCGTTTTCAGTCCGCGGGGAGAAGATGCGATTCTTGTGCCGCCTGTGGGCTGCATGGATCTTGAAGAACGTAGAGTTGGTGTCACCCTCTTTGAGCCATCTGAACCTGACCCGCTCGCGGGCAATGTACCTCTCAAGAGAGGCCAGCCCCAGATAAGCGCGCTTGAGATTTCTGCGCAGCCATGTTTTCGAGGGGGAGAGAGGATGATAGTCTTGCGCTGCATCCAGTCGAGCAGTGAGCTCACGCGCAATCAAGAGCTGGAGCGAGACGTGACCGATGGTACGCGCACCCCAGCTCTGGAGGCGGCGCGCAGTGTGCTTTAGGCGGAGATAAACACGCCGAAAGGGGTCCAGGTCGTGAACGCCGGACCAAGCATCGGCCACA
Source organism: Triticum urartu (assembly GCF_003073215.2). Lineage (NCBI taxonomy): Eukaryota > Viridiplantae > Streptophyta > Magnoliopsida > Poales > Poaceae > Triticum > Triticum urartu. Next base: position 442,626,688 of record NC_053028.1, on the reverse strand, counting down.
ATCTCCTGGAAGCCATCGAGTTTGGTCCAGAAGCGCTCGAAGTGGAACCGTTTAGGGCCTGCCTGGAGCGGGGAGCAATCCAAGAACAGCGGGCAGTGGTCTGAGACAGTTGTGGCGAGGCATCGGAGATGGGCATTAGGCTGGAAGGTGTCCCAGTCGGAAGTGCATAGGAATCTGTCGTTGCGCACGAGGGTAGGGGAGTCTTGCTCGTTGGACCAAGTGTAGCGATGGCCATGCATGTAGACGTCCCGAAGCTCCATGTCCGTGATGAATTGGCGGAAGCGACTCGAGGTGCGTCTATTGATGCGCCCATTGTTCTTATCTTCAGCTGAAGAGACGAGGTTGAAGTCACCTCCAAGAAGCCAGGGGCCGGCACAAGTCTCACGGGTCTCCTGTAAATCTTGGAGGAATGCAATCTTGTCGTCATCCTCCTGCGGCCCATAAATGCCGGAGATCCACCAAGGGTGTGCTCCGGTGGTGGTAGAAACAAGGGCGGTGACATGGTGTTGCCCAATGTACGGGCTGGAAATGGAGAGCTCGTTGCGGTTCCAAGCTAGAATGTTGCCGCCACGGGTGCCAATAGCCGGTAGGGAGAAGAAATCAGTGAAGCAAGGGCCAAGGGTCTCGAGGACGAGTGGCAGGGAGACCGTATCGAGCTTGGTCTCTTGGAGACACACGATGGTGGGGGAGACCGAAGTGACAACGGAGCGAACAACATTACGTTTGGTCAGACCGCGGACGTTCCAAAACACAATCTTAGGATTACAATCCATAGGAAGAGGAGGACGGTCCCTAGGTAGAGGCAGAACGGAGCTAGTTCGCGGCGATGCCTCGCGCCGCCGTCGAGGGGGGGTCGCAGGCGGCCAAGGTGCCGGCGGGGATGTGCCAACTGTAGTAATCCGCAAAGGCCTGGACAACATCCTCCGCAAGGGGCTGCTCAAATAGCTTGTCGTAGCGTTCCATGGCAGCAGCGGAGATGGGCTTGCCATCACGTACAAGGCCGAGCCGAAGCAGCAACACCCTCTTGGCCTTTGCTTCAGAGTTCAATCCACGGTCGTTCTTAGCGATCCGATGGCTCCTCCTTGGGGTGAAGTTGGGCGGGAGCTCCTTCCTCCTTCTCTTGGGGCCCGGGGTGGGAAGAACCGGTGTGTCGCGGCATTGGATCACCAAGATGAAATCCTACAGAACGCAGCCGTCAGGGGCAGTCGAAGCAGTGCCTGTATGGTCCAGCGAGGCCGGGGCCAGCCGGGTCCTGCCACTTGGCAGGAATGGGGTGGCCGCCGCCGACAGCTGGCTGGGGGAGCGCGTGCAACCCGTGGGGGATGGTGGGGCTGGCGACAGGGATGCCTCTGGATCTGTCCCGATCTGTTGTTGCACCCGGGGGGAGGGCGGGGCCACTGTGCCGGAAGGCGCCTCGGGATCTGTTTCCGCACGCAGCGAATCAGGGGGAGGGTAGATCGCACCCTCCTGATCCGCTGATCGCCCGTTGGTCGGGGAAGCATGGCCTAGTCCGCCATCCACCTTGTCCTGGAGCGGGGGTGGGTCCAAGGAAGCCTCGCGAGCTGTGCGGCCAGGGGATGGATAACCATCAGAGTCTTGGTGGGGCCAGTAGGTCAGCAGCAGTGGCGCAGGAGCGGGCCACGTGGGCCCAGCTGGGGTGGGAGACCGGATCGCACCATCGGATCGGTGGTCAAGGCGGCTTTTTCCGGAGCCAAGGCGGCTTTTTGCATGGGCCCGGGGAGGTGCGTCAGCGTGCAGCGGGTGGGCCCCCAGGATCCCATGCCAGTCTGCCGGTGGGGGTGGATGATGGTGCCGCCGGCGAGAACACGGACCGGCGCCGGAGTTGCCGGGGCCAGGGGGTGCCGGCGCGCGTCACCAGAGTTTCCGGAATGGCGCGGAAAGTCATAGTGGCGCGGCCAGGCAGCGGGGCACGGCGGCGATGGAGGCACGTCGAAGGGGTTGCTGTCGTCAGAGGGGGCGGCGGCGGTGCCGGAGCAGGCAGGCGGAAATCCGTGGAGCGTGTCACGTGGATGGTCACTGGATAACGCAGGACCCCCAGCGCGAAGCACTCGGTGACGTCGGGGTTGGCGTCGGGGAGCACCGCGTCCTGCTCCAGGAGGTAGAGATCAGAGGAACGGGGAATCGTGTCTGGGTTGGGAGTCCACGCCGAAAGCCGGAACACAGACATGTCGGCACCGCTGCTGGTCTCAGGGGCAAGCTCGTCCACCTTGCAGAACGGCGCGAGCAGGGTCACCGTGGACGAGCGGTGCCAACCGTGCTTAGGAATGCCAAAGATCTCCAAGTCGACCTTGAACCGGAGAGAAATCTCCTGGGCGTCGGCGAGGCGGCACCAAGGATGCATGAGAAGGCGGAACCGCGGTCCACGAGCGATGCCGGCAGCCACCCGGGCGCGGTCCTCCATGTTCCTGAACCGGATCAAAAACTGCGTCGGGCCGCGTCGGTGGACCGAGAACTCATCAGCGGGGATGTCGAAGCGCCCGCTGACCAGACCCGTGACATCAGTGTAGGAGACACTAGTGCGGCGGCCGGCAACCGTGGCGACCAGGGCACGCTGGAGCGCGATCTCGGCGGCGTTGATCTCGTCGGAGCGCTAGAGGAAGCACGTTGCGGTGGCGGGACGGAGGGAGGGGTGGCCGGACATCACGGTGGGGGTGCCCGAGGAGGAGGAGGCCGGAGCAGAGGACGGCGACGATGAGGGCCGCGGGGGTGGCGCCGTAGGCGAGGGCGAGGGAGATGGCCATGGTGGCGGAGCCGCGGCCAAGGACGTCGATGAGGAGCGCGGGGAGGGGGCCGGCGACGGGGTCAGTGAGGCCTGCCCGGAGGACACGGGGAGGCCGGAATCGTTGACGCAAGGCACCGGGGAAGGGGGCGCCGTGCGTGGCCACTTGGCCGGACCCGGGCCAGGGAGGGAGGCGCGAGGCACGGTGCAAGCACGCGCCTTGTGGCTGAAGAACCTGCATCACCGGCAACGGATGTCCTTGCGGCAGTCCACGAGCGGGTGGCCGGGGGAGAGACGGCGGGGGCACCCGCCGCTGGTCGCGACCGGGGAACGGGGATGCGGGGGCGCATCGGGGCGGCGCGGACGTGGACGAGGTTGGCGCGGGCGTTTCCTGCGGTGGTCCCGGGCCACCTGCCACAGCTCTTCCGGCGGCGGGGTGACGCGGTGGACCTCTGACCGCGGTCCGGGCCGGCGAGGCTGAGTGAGGCCGGCCTGCAGGTCGCCAGCGGGAGGGGTGGGGGAGGCGAGGACGGCGTCGCGGTAGGAGGACGCCACTGAGCCAGATCCGGCGGAGGAGGGGCTGCAAGCCAGCCAGCGCGGCACCGGGTGCAATCCGCCGGGGGGAGGAGGGGAGATGTCCATCAGGGAGGGGAGCCGGGGCCGGGGAGGCGGCCGCCGAGGGGCTGTGGGTGGCCGCCAGGGCCGGAGTGGCCACCGGCGCGGCTAGGCACGGGGGCTGTGGCTAGGAGCGGGGGCTATTATCACACCTGCGTGAATGAATTGTTCTCAATCATTTTAGCTCGTTTTAACCATAATTTTAGGAGACATTAGAAGTTCAGTTAACCAGAACCGACTTATATGACATTTTTTTTGGAACGTGCACTTAGAAGCAAACCCACCAGTTAAGAATCATGTCAGCATAATTAAACAATGGATTGTAGCTGTCTACAACAAATTAGACTAATAGATTGTGTTTTGTACAACAACCTTGCGAAATAGGTGTTCTGTACAAATTTGTCCACAATAGTAGAAAGGCTCCGCCATGCCATACCGTACACTATAATGGCATCTCTAATGCTGACTTTCAAACAATCCGCGACCGTTCACACCACGCGATCCGATATCTTTTGCTATTCAACATGGTTATATTTCTGTCCGCAGTTCAATGTGAACGTGTTTTTCTTCCAAACCGAAGATAAAGTGCGGGATTGCAGGTGTACGAACCGCTGACACACCCGCTCCTGATTATCTTGGCCCACCAAAACCCTCCACTCGCGCCCACGTGCTTTCCTGCTCGGTGCCAGCTGCCTGCATTCATGTAGTTGTAGAGCGGCCGGCCCAGAGCGAACGTGACCTCTCACTGTCGGCATTGAAGCGGTATGCTGGCCAAGAGAGCGCCGTCCGGTGCACGTGCGGCTGAACATGCCTCCTCGCCGCATTCAAACGGGTACAGACCGTCCGTCCTCCTTCATTAAACATGCATGTATGCCGAGAAAACTACTCCGGACACACGTTCGTTCATGAGCCGCCCATCATTAAACACAACGTCGGTTGGCTCTGGGCGTCCACGCACTATTTTAAACGATGCCATACGCCCGCAAAAAATCGCACCACACCTCCACTCCCATCTCCTCCTTCCATCATTTTCTCCACTCTTCATGATATTCGACGAGCAGGAAGAGGAGTTCTCTGGCATAAAAGCCGACTGGGTGGCCTGCTGAGCCCGTAGGATACAAGTCAGACAACTCCCTGCTCCACCTCCCTTGCTATTGCAGGCCAGCTTGCGGAGGCAACTTCCCTAAGTTGGCGCGTGGCTCGGCAACTCACCGCTCCAAGCCAACTCGCCGAGGAGTGGAAGTTGCTCCAGGCTGGCACGCATGGGAGCACGGTGGCACGGGCATCGTGGCTTCCGTGGACGAGGCCGTGTCATACCGATCACCCCGTGCCTACGACCATGCCATCCGCCGTCAACGTTCATGAAACCACACCCAGCCAATGGAGAAAGAAGTCGGCTTCGCAGAGATCGACAAGGCGGCGGCCAACACATCCACACTGGTTGCCATCATCGAGGAAAAGTAGAAGATGGGAGCCCGCTGTCGCTTGGGTCCCATGAAGGTCACCGTCGAGGCGTCGCCGGCATACACAGTGGGTGTCTTGCCCGCTTCATAGTTCATCGTTGTCCCCCACCCCAAAAACCAACTTTGGTTTGTGCTTCACGAAAGCGGAGGACACCCTTCCCCTCCGGCTAAAGCATATCCCTCTGGTGCCACTCCCATGAGTGGCACAACCGAACATGGGGAAGCAGAGGCTACTCTTGGTCTTTTCCCTGAAGCATATACCTTTGGGGCTCAAGGAAGTCCGATGTACGGGCTGCAGGACATGGGGAAGACAATGGAGATCCACCGTGGTCGGCCATAGACTAGTTTAGGGTATCCGTGTTGTGGGAATGGATATCCGCCGACGCCAACAGTAGACTAGTTTTACATTAGTCCGGTATAATTTAGTTAAAATTGTTCGAAATGTAAATGTTCTTTTCTGGTTTGTATGAATATCATACGGTTTGAATGTAGTTCGTCCGTTTTGTTTAACCAATGTTTGAATTGTATGCGGGTAGCGTTGGATAGCCGGCTCTCGCATCCGTTTTCCTGAACAGGTGTTGACACCAGACTTTTGCATGGCAAAAAATCAATTAATATGGCCTTAGATGAAAAACTTTTCAACAACAAAGTTCTTCGTCTCGTCAAAATGGATGATTTTGGTAGTCTTAATCTCGGGTCGTATGCAAAAGTTACAGGCAAAATTGTGTGTTTCATGAGTGCATGGTCGGATCATCCGGGTTGAGATACGGATCATCCGGCCGAAGGCCAAACGAGTGACGCAAACAATAGAAGGTTTTACCACGAAGCTGGATGATCTGGGAGGAGTCACGGATGATATGGATAGAACTCGGACGATCCGAGCAATAGTCTGAACATGTGGACAACTTTTCCTATTGCAGACTTTAGAAAACAACCCGATACCCCCTAAAGATGGCCTCAGATCGAAAAGTGTTCAACGGCAAAGTTGTGCGCCTCATCGAATTTGTTGATTTTCATATAAATATCATCTTAATCTGAGGTTGTATGCAAAAGTTACAACCCGATAAACATGCTGCTATAAAAAATATGGGCTTGGCCGGATCATCCGGGCCTCGAGATCTAGCCCAGAGGTCGTGAGTAGTCCATATTTTGTTTGGTTTTGATGATTTGGACGACATGCCAAGTCCTTTTTTTGTACGAGAAGTTCATCCGCCTCTTATATAGACAGAAGGTGACGGCCGATTAAACAACAACACACAATCGACAAAACTCATGTACTTTTTACCCTAGTTTTTACATCACTCCCTTGTTACTTCTCTCTTATTCTTCGTTCATTCTTCGTATTGAAGGGCAGTGATCCTCGAGGCTCTAGGGGCACGCGAATCGACCTAGGGCAGCCCATAGTCGCCGCGCATCCAGACGGGGTCCCTCCCGGGCGTGTGGGGTTTCGGGTCTCGAAAAGCATCCGCCGGATTGCTTGCGTACCGCGCTTCCGGACAGGTCTCCTTCACATGAGCTGGGGTGCATCACCATCGATGTTGGAGCTATAGGGTGATGCGTTCATGTGCGAACACACTTTTTGGCGACTCCGCTGGGGAAGAAAGATCAAGAATCATCATCAACCATGTCTAATAGCCCCAAGCCATCAGAAGTTGACGCCGATAACATCATTAAGTCTAGTCTTGATGAACTATCGGAGGAACATCGCCAAGCCTACAAAACGCACAAGAAGGAGTGTGAAGAGGTTTTTGAGGCGCTCAAGAAGAAGCACGAGGAGGAGGATTTGGAGGCGTTTCTTGCAAGTTTCAAGAAGGACCGTCAAGGCAACATCACTCCCGTTGGAAATGTCAATTCCCTTCCTCTCATTGACGAACAAGATGAAATCACTGTGAACAAAGTTTTTTCTCCAAAGCAAGTGGCTATTGTCGGTGTCAAAATCGGCGGATCTCGGATAGGGGGTCCCGAACTGTGGACCTTGTATCGATGGGGAACAATAGACGTAGGACACAATGTTTACCCAGGTTCGGGCCCTCTTTAAGAGGTAAAACCCTATGTCCTACTTGATTATATTGCTTGTGTATAAGGGGGTTACAGAGTAGATCTACCACGAGATCAGACAAACTAATTAAACCCTAACTGGTAGGATGGTGATTGTTCTCCTGGCCTCTACGGACTAAGCTCCCTGGTTTATATAGACACCAGGGGTGCTAGGGTTTACAGATAATCGAATACAAAGGAAACATCGGATCTTCCATCTCGCCTTGGGGTGTACTCCAAGGTACAAAAGGCCTTCGGTCCGGATACAATACGGCCCACCAATCTGGCCCATAAGAGACAAGCCAGCCTCCCGAGGACTCCCTAATCCAGGACTCCCTCAACTGTGATTGAAAGTCTTGTTAGTAAGGGTAATGTGATGACATACAATTCTTTCGTAGCAAGTTCTAATGCTCAGAAAAATATGCCTCCGTCATCTAGTGGTACTATTGGTATATCTGAAAACCCTAGTCCAAGTTTACCTATTTCATCGGCACCTCCTATGTAAAATGAAAGTGCAACTAATCCCCAGGTGGTTTTGGTAATTCATAACAACATATAGCTCATTGAACTAATATCCATTCAAGATAAATATTTCAGGAAGTTCGATGAATGGCATGGCATGGATTAGAGATGTGGACCCCTCAAAATGCGAAGTACATATATTGGAAAAGGCTCAAAACTCTCCATCTTTATTTTAGTGATCCAAGATCACATTGAGTCCATAGGAAAGCCAATACTATTAAAAGGGGATGAGGTGTTGCTTAATGGCTTGCTTGCTCAAATGCTTAGTGATATTGCTCCAAAACCCTCAGCCGCTTTCTCCATCCAAAGAGTGAAGCTAAGCTCAAGCGAATCAAGCCAACTTTTGGTATGTTGCTTTCCAAATATGCAATCAAGCGGTCGGTTCTAGCTCTAATCGGACATCACCTTCAAAGCGTTCAAGACCACCTCCGAAGCAAGAATTTCAACGCTATGCCAGGCATATGGGTCCTGGGCACCACCACCGTGGATGTTGCCACCCCTATGCGCCATATTACATGGGAGACTTTAATGGAGGTTGGGGGCAAGTCCCAATGGCTCCTTATGCTTTTCATGTGGGGTAAGCAGCACCTAGAAGGCCTACTCGCAAGAGGCTTTATTATCCCACACAAGACCGTTCGAGCCATGGTGCTAATCGGCCAACAAAAATTTCTCCACACAGGGTCAATAAAAAAGTGTGGCGTGTTAAGTCACCTAATGCGGAAATTTCAGAATGCGACAAGCAAAAGAAGATCAAATCGATTGTTGGTAATCCGACTAATTCTAATGGTGTTATGCTTATTGTTCAGCAGGGTTCCATGGCTAATGATCATGAGGCTAGCACAAGCAAGGCCAAACCTACAGATCCCAAATATACTTAACCTAAGTGGTGTCCTCCCGGTTTAACTAAGACCATGAAAAGGAGATTACAACGCATGAGGAACTGTGAGAAGGTAGAGCACAAAGAGGAGAAGTAAAGTGACGAATTGTTCAATGAAATTCGGCCCATGGCACTCACAAAACAAGTGTGGCAGCCTAAACAAAAAGAAAACGCAGATGCTTCTACATTAGCTACACCAACACCTACACCACCAAACGAGGATGATGCTACCACTATTACATCGTTCGCAACACCCAAAACATTCCTTTCAATTAAGGAAACTTCAAGTCCAATATACACTGTGGGAGATGAAGATGAGATGGTGGATTACGAATCTACGCCGGTTCGGGAAGGTATGGATATTAATATGGTGTATTACTTACATACCGAGTTTCATGCTATAGGTGAAGAAGGGAAGGTGGCCCAGCTGGATTTTAGTCCTAAGAATCTTCGAGAAGTCAAAAGAACCAATGAAACACTTGAAGCCATTGTACCTCAAAGGTCATATTAATAGATCGTTGGTTGCTAGGATGCTCATTGATGGTACTGTTGTGGTAAATCTTATGCCCTATTTGGTCTTCAATAAGTTGAGGTTACATGATCATGCATTGATGAAGACCACTATGATACTTAATGGATTTGAGGATAAAGAAAAGGCAGAAACCAAAGGTGTGATGTGCATGGAACTTATTGTGGGAAGCAAAACTTTGGCCACCACATTCTTCATCGTAAAGTTAACCAATGTGTGCCATCTACCATGCATCAATTCTTAATACAATGGGTCAATGATGAAGTAGAAGTCATTCACATGGATAGTTCGGCTTGTGTTGCTTTGGCTGATGCATTGGTGGCTTGGAATCATCCCGTTGTTACTTGCTTAACAGGGCGTGGCCTCTCAGAGTTTGATTTCCTTAGTGATACAAGGAATGGGTTCATTCCCACCTATTTAAAGCCGATTGGTGGTAATCAGTTCCAAGATATGATGTCAACAAGAAGTTCAAATCAATAGTTGATATAGAATTATCGCCCTAATCATAAACATGGCCGATATATAATTATCGCTCTAAGCATATAAATGGCCGATGGAGTGTTGACATCGTCCTTAGAGTGAAGAGGGTACAAAATATTTTTTGACACGCTAGCTTTGCAAAAAAAAAACAGGGGGCATGTGTTAGATTTTTGCATGGCCAAAAACTCAATTAAGATGGTCTCGGATGAAAAAAGTTTCAACAACAAAGTTCTTCGTCTCGTCGAAACGGATGATTTTAATATAAAAATCATCTTAATGTGAGGTCATATGCAAAAGTTACACGCAAAACTGCGTGTTGCAGCAATGCATGGCTGGATCATCCGGCCGGAGACGGCCGAGTGACCTAGACAACAGAAGGTTTACCACGAAGCCGGATGATCTGGGAGGAGTCCCGGACGATCCGAGTAAGAGTTCGGATGTCTGGACAACTTTTCCTAATACAGATTTTAGGTAACGGCCCGATACCCCCTCAAGATGGCCTCAGATCAAAAAGTGTTCAACAACAAAGTTGTGCGTCTCCTCGAATCCGTTGATTTTGATATAAAAGTTGTCTTCATCCAAGGTCATATGCAAAAGTTACAGCCCGATCAATGTGCTGCTGCCAAAAATATGGGCTTGGCCGGATCATCCGAGCCTCCAGATCCTGCCTGGAGGTTGCAAGCAGTCCGTGTTTTGTTAGGTTTTGATGATTTGCACGGCAAGATAAGTTTTTTTTTTCTTACGGAAAGTCCATCCGCCTCTTATATATACAGGAGGTGACGGTCAATTGAACAACAACACACAATCACAAAACCCATCTACTTTTTTATCCTAGTTCGGTTTTTAATCGCTCCCTTGTAACTTCTCTCCCGTTCTTCGTTCATTCTTCATATTGAAGGGCGGCAATCCTTGAGGCTCCAGGGGCGGGCGAACCGATTTAGGGCAGCTCGTAGCCGCTGCACGTCCAGACAGGGTCCTTCTCGGGTGTGCAGGGTTTCGGGTCTTCAAAAGCACCTGCCGTATTGTTTGCGTACCGTGCTTTCGGATGGGTCTATTTTGACGTGAACTGTGATGCATCACCCTCGATGTTGGAGGTACGTGTGCGACAACAGGCCTCCCAGTCTGCGGATGGATGCGGGAGCAAATTTGTTGGTCAGCGTTGAAGATGCCATACGGTCAATTTACCATTTCACCCCCGGCAGAAGAAAGAAGGATAGCTAATAGTAAAAGAGAGAGACGGAAAGCTGAAGGCTTGACCACCGTCTTGTTCAGAGAGCTGCGGCTTGGGTGAAAATGGACAAAACTGACCCTTTTTCAAAAGTTCAACACAAAATGGCCTCATTCTGAATTTTTTCACAAATTGGCCCTTTTGCATGACGCCCGGGCCTAGTGCGTCATGCTAGATAGCATGACGCCCCGGGCTAGGGCGTCATACTATTTTGCATGACACTCTAGCCCGGAGCGCCATGCTACATTTCATAACCATGACGCCTTAGGTCGGGGCGTCATGCTCTTTAGCACGACGCCCTAGCCCCGGACGTCATGTAAAAGAAGGCCATTTTGTGAAATATTTTTAAATTAAGATCATTTTATGTTTAACTATCAAAAAGGGCCAGTTTTGTTTATTTTCACGCGGCTTGGCATCTGTCAAACCGGACCTGACAGTTTTGAGGAGATGGAGGAGGACGGGAAAATGGGCCTCACTGGACGGCTGACACGCGCGGGCGCGAGCGAGCGACGCAAAAGCCGAGACGCACACAGTGCAACGCGAATACCTCTGACCTTGACTAATCCACTAGCGTGGAGTACTACTGTGTCACGGCGATCGATTTCCTCGAAAGCGCCGATCTTTTAGTTTCATGTGTCCACTGTCTCTGCCCTGTGATGCAGGGACGGTACTAGTAGTATACAGTAGCATCTAGCATGGACCGTGTAGTACGGTGAGAGGAGAAAATTGCTCGAAGCCAAACCACAGATCTCTACTGGAGCGATAATGAAACCTCTAGTGATATACGGAGTATTAGCGGTTTGCAAGAAAATGATGACATCCTGGTCACTCTGTGACTTGCGGGTTTGCCCAGGCTTTCGAAAGTTTCTTGGCACGCTACATCGACGGAAGGTTACGATACTTTGAGGTAAATACATCAGGAGTCATAGAACTTGCACGCCACGGTCAGTTTGGTGCATAAACTTGTAAAATACGTGTTTCTGGTCATCAAACTTACACAGACGTTCATATACTGTCACATTCTATGTACGCAGACGTATCCGTGGCCTATGTGGCATGCCAGCATGGCCAGGGCCCACTATAAACCCGCGACGCATGGTAGATTTGCAGGCTTTTTCTTTATTTACGTATTATGCACCTATTTTTTAACTTCTTAAGCCCCTAAAATAAAATGATTTTTTATTTACGTATAAAGCCCTTAAAATAAAATGGAAAAATAAGGGATGGTTCGGTTACGAACTAGGGACGTGCCCCTACTAGGCTTGGGTTAACAACCATCAAACCGATGATCATTCATGTCTAGGTAGCACAAATAATTTTTATATCATATAAACACGGCTGAAAAATCAATTTTACAAGAAATGTAACCCCAAAAAAGGGAGCACCGTAGCTCGACTATGTGACCTCGTGGTCAATGTTAACTAAGATTACCACTGGGTTTCGAAAACACAAAATATCCAAATGGGATAAATATTTTTCATGTTGTTATTCCTTCTTGTTCTATGTAAGAAAAAAAATTATATTCTTGTGTTTGTGATATTTAATAAATGTTTATGTGTTACAAAAAAAGGTGTGTGACATTTAAAAAAATGTTTAAACATTGTAAACCACATTTGTGTAAATTAAAATGATACGTTGCATTTAAAAAATGTTCGTGCATTCCAAAAAAACTGGTCATGACATTTTGTAAATGCCTATACAATGTATAAAACTGTTTGTGTAGCTTGAAAATGTTTCGTACCATTCAAAAATGTTAAAAACATAGTTGATTTTTTTTTCAAAACTTGTATTTGAAAAAAATGTTAATCATATGTTTAAAAAGTATTAAGCATATACTTTTTAAATACTCATAACATAGATGTATACTGGAGTATTTAAAACATCAAAACATATGTGCATCATATGGAGTATATGTTTCAATACACATAAGTCTCAAAACTTGTATTTGAAAAAATGTTAATCTGGACGTGCTGTGTTGATTAACATTTTTTCAAATACAAGTTTTTGAAACTTTTTAAAATGTCGCATACCTTTTTTTAACACATAAATATTTTTTAAATGTCACAAGCACAAAAATATAAATTGTTTTCTTACATCTGGACGTGTTGTGTTGTCGGTGGTAATCTTAGTTAACCTTGACCACAAGGTCACATGGTCGAGCCACGGTGCTCATTTTTCCGTGTTACATTTCTTGTAAAATTTATTTTCAGTCAATGTTTATATGATACAAAAATTAGTCATGCTATATAGACATGAATGATCAGTAATCTGGTGGTTGTCCATGTGAGACTATTAAGGCACGTTGCAGCTTCAAAACCCCATATCGCTTGTTTTCTCATTTTATTTTTAGGGGCTTAATACGAAAATAAAAAAAGCCAAAGGCTTCTCTGCAGATCTACATGCTACAGCGGCTGACAGTGGGCCCTGGCCACGCTGGAATGCCACATAGGCCATGGATACGTCCGTGTACATGAAATGTGACCGTATATGAACGCTCGTGCAAGTTTGATGACAAGAAACACCTATTTTACAAGTTTGTGGACCAAATTGACCATCGCGTGCAAGTTTTATGACTTCGGGTATATTTACCTCATTTTCCTTTCTTACACCGCACCTAGTCGTTTTTCCTTTTTTACGCCTACCAAAATCCCTAAATATACTCGGTCTGACGGCGGCCGGGGATAAATTATCTTCACACAAAGGTCTTCTTGTGGCCGGCTGGCAACTCGCCTGAAGCTCCCTTGTCGATGGCGCGACCTCATAGACGAAGAACTTGACCTAACGGCCACCCCGCGTTGCACCCCATACTGGAGAGGTGCACCTTATAGATGTCGCTGCGCATCCTGTACTTGTGGATGATCAGTCGGTGAAGAATGGGATGGGCACGAAGAGGCTGCAGTTGACGACGAGGAAGTCAATGGCGTCGGGGCTGATGCTCGTCTGGGCAAGTAGGTCGTCAATGGCAGAGAAGATGACGAGCTCCACGTCCTCGTGCGAGGCCTCCAAGTTTTGGTATGGCAGGATGAAGTGGTGCGCCGGGGACAGACACGTCTCCTTCCCAAGCCCGGACCGCTCCAGCAGCCACGTCATGAAACGGATGATGCGCTTGTCAATCGAGGCCCCCTCAATGAAGGTGACAAGCTTGGCGTGCTTGAGGAATGTGCCGAAGGGGACGCGGTGGCTGGGCTTGGTGCGGAAGCAGGCGTAGTCGACAAGGTACACGAAGCGCGGCCGCATCTTGAGGTATAGAACTACAACGGCGGCCGGCAGGAACGCGGCCAGAAAGATGTGCATGGGCGATGACCGAGGGAGATGGCCTAGGGCTTCTATGGGTCACCAGCGTGGTAGACACGCATGACGATGTTCGACGAAGTGCATAAACAAAAAAAATAACTTTACTCCGTTATATATTGATGATCTGCTAGATCCGGCCAAATCTTAAGTGGAGTAAAAATACTCCGCTAAGGTTTTACTCTGCCAGATCCTCCTTATTTTTTAGGGGTCGGTTAGAGTTGCCCTAAAACCCCAATCCAGCATTGGAACGTAGCAGAAGAGAACATTGCACTGAACGTAGCAGAAGAGAGAACAAGAAGAGCTGTACTGCATTTGATCAATGGAAGGAACAAGATTAGAGAGTATGCAAGCGGGCACTCACACCACGTTCCACGCTACTACCACGACTCTTAATAGACCAACGCACACATACGAACCCACTCGGCCGGACCGCATGCGATGCCACGACGACGACGACGACGACGCTCAGTTGGACCGCATTTTGTTGAGCTGGTTCAGCGCCGGCTGCAGGATGTTGTACAGCACCCACCCGAGCGCGGGCGCCACCACGAAGAGCAGCAGCAGGCCCCGGTTGTCGTCGGCGGGCGCTACCGCCGCCAGTGCGGCGAGCTCCTGCACGGCGGCGGAGGCCGGCTCCGGCACGGCGGCCAGGCCCGCGGCCGCGGCGGCGCCGATGCCGAGCCCGGCGACGAGCGCCTTCTCGGACCGCATCTTGTTGAGCTGGTTCAGCGCCGGCTGGAGGATGTTGTAGAGCACCCACCCGAGCGCGGGCGCCACCACGAAGAGCAGCAGCAGGCCCCGGTTGTCGTCCGCGGGCGCCGCCGCCGCCACGTCCGCGATCCGCTGCGACGCCATCGCCGCGTCCGACGAGGCCAGCGAGGTGAAGAAGGCGCTCGCCATGGCCGCGGCCGCCGGCGACACGGCCAGGGCCCCCTTCTTGGCCGCGTTCTTCTGCAGGCTGCGCAGCGAGATGCTCGGGGACGCCACCTTGGTGCTGGACGACGGTGACGACGAAGGCGCCGACCTGGCCGTGATCTTGGCGGGCTTGAGCATGGTCATCGTGGCTATGGTCGCCATTGACGCCTAGCTCCCTGGTTGCTCGCTACCCTCTCTCCCTCGCAAGAAAGAAGAAGCTCTCACGCTGGCAAAAAGGTGGATGGAGGGGTGGTGTGAGGTGCGAGGGTGTGTAATGCAATGCCCTCCCCCTGCGTTTCTAGAAGGAACGATGTGGCTAGCTTATCTTGTGCGGCGAGTGTGCGATCGAGGTTTGAAAGCTTATCTCGCGGCCTGCAACTTGCAATGCCATTGGCTGTGGGAGCAACGACGTGGGGACCACACGATTTACATGGAGACTTTGATGATGAGAGGAAGTAGGGTAGAGCGGTGAAATGAGTCGGAAAATTGAGATATCTCGCGGTAGGAATATAAGCGTACTCTAGAATGCCCTATGGTACCGAACGACAAGATCGTATTCGTCTCAAGAAAAGGCAAGATCGGAGATCATCTGGATTGAAACGTCGCTAGGTATTTACGGCACTTTCATTTAAACATCGCTAGGTGTTCACGGTAATGACGTTCATCTTCGTGCTCCGCAGCTTGACTGCTTTCGTCTTGGTCTACGCCCGCAATAAGGCCAACTTCACCACGCGACCTCAAACAGATGTTCGTTTTGTCCGGATTCTGTCCGTTTGAATAGGGTAATGGGATCGTGCCCGGGCGTGTCCTGGGATGCGGTGGCCGTGCGCCCAGCGCACGGACGCATCCGTTTGCCCCATCCTGTCCGGTCTATTTAAAAAAATACGTTTGAAAGCCAAGCCCTAGTTCATCAGGCCAGCGGCCTACACGTCCATCGCCGGCATCAGCCAGCCTCCAAAATGAATAGTTGTCCACGCCGACAACACAGCCTTTGTCGGGCCGCCTCCTTCATGTTGATCTTCCTCCTCTTGGCCGCCTCCTCCATCTCAAACTTCTTCCTTTGAAGGTCTAGGTATTGCTTCATTTGCTCGTCCTTGCTTTGCCGCTTCTTCTCGTCTCACATCCTTTTGAGATATTATGCCATGCAAAGTGTCATGCAATGCCATGGCGCGAACAAACCGACGTCCGGTGACCCCGAGAAACGGGTCTAGCCGTCGTGCCTTGGCGGAGGAAAGACGGCCGACATGGACGTGGTCCGCGACTGGTAGTGCGGAGGCCGGGCGACCGACGAGCTGTGCTCGTTGAGCCGACGGCCACTGCAGGGAAAACGGCGGGACGACCCATGCCAAGCATGAGGAGCGCGTGTGCTTTGTTGACGATGTCCTCCTTCTCGTCGACCGCGGCCTTATGTCGCGCGGCCTCCATCGCATCGTGCTGGACGGCGAACTTGGCCGCGGCGACATTGACCTTGGCGACCGCTCTCCGTTCCCTCCTCTTCGCTGATTCGGCGTCCAACTTGGCGATCTCCTCCGGCGCGCACTCCGACTGCGGCTTCCTTGACGCCTTGGCCGCCTTCTTCTTCACCTTTCCGGATGGGTCGATGGCCAGGCCGCCGGAATTCGGCCGGATGTCGGCCATGGACGGGGGAGGGAGAGGGGTGGCGGGAGGGACGTGCGAGGGTTTGGTGGGAATGGCGCCAAATGGGCGGACGGGGGGTTTTGCTTTATGCCATTGACAAGCGGGCCAGGCAAGGACAAGCGCGCGCGTCCCACCCGTCCGCGCACTGTCCGTTTCACCCCAAAACCGACGCAAACTTAAACCAGGGATGAGTTGAAAGCGGACACAAAACGGACAAAAGTCCGTTTGCGCCCGCGCGCTGGGCCGTTTGGTTTGTCCGTTTTACCCTAAACGAACAGGGACAAGATAGGGTCGCGCGGTGGAATTGGCCTAAGCCCCGGCCACCGTTTTCCTCCTTGCCTTTGTATTGGTAGGCAACGAGAGTGGTGAGCGATGGATGGGAAGCTGCGCTAAGCTGTGCCGACGTGGTAAACTCGGTAGCACTGTAAGCGTTTATGTTCCTCAGACGAAGGAAGTAGACAACACATACTCAAAAGTTTATGAATTACTTGAAGCATGGACATGCATCAAAAGATGATCAACGATGAACCACCAAACTAGATACAGCACGAAAAGAATAAAATCTGGTAGCAATTATTCACTCCCTACACGGAATCGTCAAGCGGGGAATATCCTGCGTTTCCACCCATTATTCGTCACCACGGAGCCAAAACAAACCAAATGACAGCTGATTACAACTTTCGACATCTCCACGGGGTAGTAGACCTCACTCAGGCTCCGAGCTGCAGCTTCTTTATTGTGTCGATCTGCTTCGCCGGGTTGAGCCCCTTGGGGCAGGCATGCGTGCAGTTCTTGATGGTGTGGCAGCGGTACAGCTTGAACTCGTCGTTGATGGAGTCGAGGCGCTCCTTTGTGAACTCATCACGGCTGTCTTGGATCCACCTGGAAGGACGAATGTGTTTACGGCACACGCCAAAGAAGCATGTCATATCTCTCAGACTCTACAGGCGTAAGCCCAATCCAAAGGGCTGAAGACATTTGAAACACTTGCAGATATGTGAAATGAGATGCTTGTACAAGTGACAAACGACTAAAACCTCTGATTCTGTTTCCAGTTTCTTCTGACTAAGGGGAGTTGCAATTATTAGTCAAAAGATATTCAAATTTTCATGTGCCTTATATCAGATCATGTTTTAAATTATATGTTATGACAGGAGCATGGTGACAAATATGATGAATCAGAGGATCAGATATGCAATCTCAGTGAAAACATGAAGTAAAGCCAGATCAGATAAATACTGAATCAAACAGCCAGCTTGTAGAAACCTTAAACAACAGAATCTTTAGCTTCATAAATGCTGAATAGCATAAAAAACAGTACATTACACTGCTTCAACTAAATAAAGAGAGAACCATGCCGTTTGTTGGCAAAAAAAGCTTGACAGATAGTTTCAGGAATCAAACACTGAAAGAGGGCAACCTTATTTTGCTGGACTACTGAAGAGCTAGTTCTTTCTTCTACCCAGCTGTTAACATCTACCAAGACGCTTTCTTAACACCCATCAGTTCACCCTTGTTTGCCAAGGTGCGGAACACGATACGAGACATGCGGAATTTCTGGTAGACACCACGAGAGCGGCCCGTGAAAATACAGCGGTTTCTAAGACGTGTCATGTTACTATTTCTTGGCAGCTTGGACAACTTATAGCGAAACTTATCCCGCATATCTGATGGAAGTTCAGGGTCCCTACAGACAGCCTTATAAAGCTTTCCTCTCAGCTCATATTTTGCTGCAAGAATTCTACGTTTGTGATCCCGCAAGTTTCTCTTCTCTGAGACTGAGACCCCATGGTATCCTCGAGCTTGGACGTGCATGAACATGCTGGGTTTTGGTTTCATTACCGCCCCCCACAGCGGAAGCATGCTGGGTTTCGGTTTCATTAGCGTCCCCCACAGCGGAAGCCTAAAAAGGGTGAACGGGTGAACGTGTCATGGACTTAACAACATCCTAAAGCTTACAGCAAAAGGCATTAAATATATTAGACAATTATCATTTTAATCTTGGTAGAACATAACCATAATTTTCTGGTAAAGGGAAACTAGCATGCTCTATACTGAAAGAGAGGCCACCACAAATAAAAGTAACTTCAAAATCAAGGCCTCGTCAAGAATCAGACTACTTGAGGGGAGGGCTTCCAATGTCATCAAGAATCAGGTAAGGAAAAAGACTCACGACGTCATGAAGAAGCAGACTACTAAAACTACAAACTCATGATTATTTCCAGCAGTGGCATCAACTTCCAGTTCAATCAGCCAAAGACCAGATAAAAAGGAATACAAACAGTCACTCATGCCTTAAAATGTATCAGTCATTCTTTAACCAAACTGAAATTTCACACTATCCACCAAATGATCATCTACACCGCTTCACAGGGGGGCTAGCAAAAATGTAACAGATTATCATTACATAAATGGACCTAAAAATATAAACAATCACTGATACCTTAATATGTATAGGCGATCTTCAACCAAACGGGAATTTCACACTATCCAACAAACGATCATCTACACCACTTTGCCAGGGAGCTAGCAAAGAAGTAACAGATGATCATTGCATAAACGTACCAAATAATTCAGCGCCACATCAGACCAGCGAACCATTCTCCTAGATAAAACGCACTTAGTTTCTCACCAAACTACCTAAGCGAGATAGAACCACCCTTCGCATCATCACATAACCATTTCACAGCAAGCACAGCACGACACACCAACAGATCAAGCATAGATCCAAAACACAGACGCAACATACTCAAGCATATCATCACAATTCACAATATCAAGAGCTTATGAGGGAGGTGCAGGTATACCTGTTGGCATGGAGCAGTGCGGCAGGGCCGAGATACTCCTCTGGGTTCCACCAGTAGGACGGGCAGGATGTGGAGCAGCAGGCGCAGAGGATGCACTCGTACATGCCATCAAGCTTGGCGCGGTCGGCCTTGGACTGGTAGATCTCCTTCCCACCGGCCGACGGCGGGTCCTTGCGCTTGAGCCACGGCTCCACGCTCTTGTACTGATTGTAGAAGTTGGTCATGTCGACGACGAGGTCCTTGACGACGAACATGTGGGGGAGCGGCGAGATCGTGGAGGCCCCGGCCGCCTCCGAGGAGATCTTGGTGAGGCAGGCCAGCCCGTTGTCGCCGTCGATGTTCATGGCGCAGCTGCCGCAGATGCCCTCACGGCAGCTCCGGCGGAAGGTGAGGGACGGGTCCTGCTCGTTCTTGATCTTGAGGAGCGCGTCGAGCACCATGGGGCCGCAGTCGGAGAGGTCCACCTTGTAGTCCTTGAGGTGGGGCTTGGTCGACGGGGAGTCGGGGTCCCAGCGGTAGATCGAGAAGGTCTTGGTGCTGGCGGGCTTCGACGAGGGCGGCGGCGGCGCGGGGGATGAGGAGTGGGGCTTGGAGGCGACGAGGCGGGAGGAGAGGGCCGGCGAAAGGAGGGCGCGCGCCGCCGGCGAGCGGCGGAGGAGGGCGGCGGCGGCCATCGATTTGGGGTTTCGCGTTTCTCTCTCTCTCTCTCTACTTTTTCTCCTTTATTTTTGGGAGGTTGGAGAGGGGAAGGAGGCGCGTGGTGGGCTTAGGCCCAGCTGGGTATATATATGCTCGGGCGTTGATGGGTGAATGACATGTGGGGTCAAGATGGAGGTAAAGGAATGGCGGTTCTAGGGTTGGGGTGGGTTACTGACAGGTGGGGCTCCTGAAAGCTTGGGTTGGGCCTTCTTGTGGATGGGAGGGTGGAGATGTGGACAAGCTCTGGGCCGTTTGCAAGATGACAAAGGAAAGTTGGCTAGGGAAAATGACTTCATCGTAGCGCCAAGCTTTATGGGATTTGTATAGCTTTTTCCTCCTCTCGTTTTTCAGGTCTTCTATTTAAGTTTTGACGCTGTTGTCGCACCGGTCCTCGTGTGAGAATTCGAGAATGGTCTAGGATTTGTCTAAAGCCAGCCTACGTAAAGTTTGTCCAACTATATGAAAAAAAAACATTCACAATACGAAAATCAATATGCCCAAATTGGCCCAAAATCATTTGAGCTTCCTAGGCTTGCTCGCCCAAGTCCCCAAACTCTAATGTAGACTTTTGCCGCTGGGGACTATATCACGCTTATAACAAGATATATGTCGATGTCGCCTGAAATCTATCCCCCGCGTTTAGCCATTGGAACGACCCAGTTTTGTCTGCATTTTTTCCATTCGATCTGGTCTCGATCGAGACACTCACGTTGGCACCGCTTTCTTTGATTTTTTTTTCTCATTTTTCTATTCTTACTTCCGTATTCTTTTATTTCATCAACCGTTTTTATTTCATTTTTATTTGTTTTCAACCGATTTCCTTCATTTATTTCTCGGTTTTCATGGGTTTCTCTTTTTTCCATCTATTTTTTGTTTCTTTTCTAGGTTTTTTCTGGATTTTTGTTTTCTTTTTTTATTTTTCTTTCGTGTGCTTGTTTTTCTTCTATTTGTTGTTTTTTATTTTCTTTCTCATTTCCTTCATTTTTTGGGTTTATTGTTTCTTTCCTGGTTTCCAACGCATTTCAGCAGTTTTTTTTTGTTTCTCTGTATTTATGTGTAGGTTCTCATTGTCTTTCATTCTTTTTGCACTTGTTTCTTTGTTCTCTTTTTCGTTTCTTTTTTCTTTAGTTTTTTAGTTTCCTTTTTTGGTTTCATAGTTTTTTGTTATTCTTTGTTTTTCTTTTGGTTTTCAGCCTACATTTTTAGATATCAATAACATTTTTCTAATACACGATTAACATTTTAAAGATGCATGTTCCATAATTTTTAATACATTGTCAAAAATATTCTATAGTTTTTTTTTAATATTTTCAAATACTTCATTACCATTTTTTAAATACAAAATAAACATGTTCAAAATATATGGTAAAAAAAAACTTCTATACACATTTTGACATTTTCAATGCTTGATTAACATTATTCAAAACACAAGATTAAGATTTCTTCATTACATGGTCAACATTTTCTCTATACACATTTAAAAAAATGCAAATGCTTGATTGAAAAAAATCTAAATACATGTTTAATTTATTTAAATGCGTTTTTAGTAATTTCTAAACACATGATCAACTTTTTTCCCATATTTTATATTTTTTATATACATGCTGAACATTTTCTTCATGCACATTTAACATTTTCAAGTGCTTGGTTAATATATTTTTATTACATGGTCAACATTGTTTTGTATACACATCTTTATGTTTTTTTCAAATGCTTGATTAATAATTTTCAAATAGAAGATTTTTTATTAATATATGATCAATTTTTTTCTATGCACATTTTCAAAAGCTTGATTAACATATTTCAAATACAAGTTTGATAATTTTTTAATACATGACCAACATTTAATATACATATTTAATATTTTTAAAATACTAGATTAACTGTTTCAGATATTATTTAACATGTTTTCCATATGCTTGATTAAGAATTTTTTAAATAGATGATCAACTTTTATCACACAAACTGTATATTTTTTGTATACATTTTTCGTGTACATGAGATACATTTTCTTTATACACATTTAGCATTTTCAAATGCTTGCTTAACATTTTTTCAAATGTCTTATGTTGAGTTTTTTTGTAATATATTTATTTAGAATATTGGAAGCATAAACAAAAGAGAAAAAGAAAGAAAAATGAACACATAAAACATGAAAAATAGGTTGTGGCCTCCCACGGGCCTGGGCCGGCCCATTAAGTGAGGCGTGTGATGCGAGAGCATGGTAGGTCTCGCTATAAGAGAGATATAATGCCGCCCGACTTTCTCATAGACTAGTTACCCTTACCTAAAAAGGATCCACTGGTGTTCGTCATCGTCTTTATCTCTTTTTCGGGGAAAAACCTTCTAACACGCAATGGCATGTGTCGTTTAAGCATCCAACAGGTACTGATACGGGCGTGGCATCACCAATTGTTGACGCTACTGAAGCTGAGACAGTTAAGAAATCAAGTGATGGAAAAGTTGTTGAAAAGAGAACATGTACATGACAAGGTGGAGCCAAATTTCCGCATGCCTCCATACTAGCGTGGTTGGCACGATGAACATGCATGAGAATTTTTTTAGACCATTATAATAAGGTTGTGTCTAGGAATCAGTCGACTGGGATAGTCGGCTGATGTCATCTACCATCTTTTTTTAGAATCATGTCATCTACCATCTGATTTGGCCCGTTTTGTCTCCTTAGTTGCTGGGTTTTGATTTCCATCGTTATGGGCTTGAGTTGTGGGCTTTTGTTGTTTTTTCTCTTCAGTTGTTTCTGTCGGGCCTGTTAGACTGTTTGTCTTTTTTGGGCTGGACTGTTTGTTTGCGAAATCACTAATTAAGGAGTACTCATTGCAAAGAACACTTCACTTTCCCAGGTCGCGGCAAGTGGCGCACATGCAGCATGTCACTTGTCGCAACCTGGAAGTTTTCCCTTTTTTCGTAGATTTGTTTATTCAAAACGTTTTATCTTTTAAACTGTGCGTCCAAATCTCGAACCGTTTTCACTATTGGATTCCTAGCGTCGAGATCTTCAAAACTAGATCCCATGTTGATAGGTTTTAAAGAACTTTTTTCACGAAAAAACCAGACGAAAAAAATCGGGCGAAAAAACCGAAACCAGGAGCACGGTTTTTTCCCTTTCCGAAAGAGGCACGTCCGTGCCTCTCGCGAAAATCACGCCCGTGCCTTTCATGGAAGCAAAACCGTGACTCTCGTGGAAGGAAAAAAACAGAAAACACTTTTTTTTCGTTTCTGAGAGGCACGGCCGTGACTTTCGTGAAAGCACAACCGTGCCTTTCGTGGAAGCAAAATCATGACTCTCGCGAAAGAAAAAAAACAGAAAACGTGTATTTTTCTCCTTTCTGAGAGGCACGGCTGTAACACCCACGATGTGGCTATATCTCCCACGTGTTGGAGCACGACTTAGAGGCATAACCGCATAGTAGGCATGTCGCAAGAGGGGTAATCTTTACACATCCCATGTACTGAAAAAGAAAGGGATAAAGAGTTGGCTTACAATCGCCACTTCACACAATACATAAATATAGCATTACATCATCCAGAATACAATCAAGGTCCGACTACGAAACCAAAATAAAAGACGACCACCCCTAATGCTAGATCCCCGATCGCCCCGACTAGGCTCCACTACTGACCAACTGGGAACGAAACAACACAACGAACACGATCTTCATCGAGCTCCCATCTGAGCTGGGTTGCGTTACCTGCACTGGTATCATCGGCACCTGCAACTGTTTGGAAGTATCTGTGAGCCACGGGGACTCAGCAATCTCACACCCGCGAGATCAAGACTATTTAAGCTTATGGGTAGGAAAAGGTAGTGAGGTGGAGTTGCAGCAATCACTAGCATATATGGTGGCTAACTTACGCAAATAAGAGCGAGAAGAGAAGCAAAGCACGGTCGTGAACTAGAAGTGATCAAGAAGTGATCCTGAAACTACTTACGTCCAAGCATAACACATGAATCGTGTTCACTTCCCGGACTCCGCCGAGAAGAGACCATCACAGCTACACACGCGGTTGATGCATTTTAGTTAAGTTAAGTGTCAAGTTTTCTACAACCGGATATTAACAAATTCCCATCTACCCATAACCGCGGGCACGGTTTTCGAAAGTTCAAATCCCTGCAGGGGTGTCCCAACTAAGCCCATCACAAGCTCTCACGGTCAACGAAGGATATTCCTTCTCCCAGGAAGACCGATCAGACTCGAAATCCTGGTTACAAGACATCTAGACAATGGTAAAACAAGACCAGCAAGACCACCCGCTGTGCCGACAAATCCCGATAGGAGCTGCACATATCTCGTTCTCAGGGCACACCGGATAAGCTAAGCGTACAGGAGCCGACGTAACCCAAGTTGCCAAGGGATGGCCCTGCACGGTGCTCTAGTTGGGACCAACACTTAGAGGAGCACTGGCCCGGGGGTTTAAACAAAGATGACCCTTGAGTCTGCAGAACCCAAGGGAAAAGGCTTAGGTGGCAAATGGTAAAACCAAGGTTGGGCCTTGTTGAAGGAGTTTTATTCAAGGCGAACTGTCAAGGGGTTCCCATTATAACCCAACCGCGTAAGGAACGCAAAATCAAGGAACATAACACCGATATGACGGAAACTAGGGCGGCAAGAGTGGAACAAAACACCAGGCATAAGGCCGAGCCTTCCACCCTTTAACAAGTATATAGGTGCATTAATTAAATAAGAGATATTGTGATATCCCAACATGTCCATGTTCCAACATGGAACAAACTCCATCTTCACCTGCAACTAGCAACGCTATAAGAGGGGCTGAGCAAAGCGGTAACATAGCCAAACAACGGTTTGCTAGGAAAGGTGGGTTAGAGGTTTGACATGGCAATATGGGAGGCATGATAAAGCAAGTGGTAGGTATTGCGGCATAGCAATAGAGCGAGCAACTAGCAAGCAAAGATAAAAGTGATTTCGAGGGTATGGTCATCTTGCCTGCAAAGTTCTCCGAGTTGAAGTAAGCTTGATCCTCGTAAGCATACTCAACTGGTTCCTCGAACACGAACTCGTCTCCGGGCTCTACCCAAGGCAAGAACACAAGCAAAGGAAAACAACAATCAACCACGGAGCAATGCGCAAGCAACATGATGCAAAACATGACATGATATGCGGGATGTGACATGCAATGCATATGCGTGCTCCTGAAGGAAAAAATTGAACAAGGCATCAACTTAGCAAACCAAGAGTGCCACTGGAAAGATGAGTTGATTTCGGTCAAAATCGATATAAAGATCACCGGAATCGGATGCACGGTTTGCAAATGGCAAGCAAAACAATAATGGCACAATTATGCGATTAACATCACGATGCCATCTAGAATGCAACAATAAACTAAGCTACTGCACTCAACATAACAACAAAGCACATGGCAATGATCTACTCAAGATGCTTGACAAAAGATGAACACTGAGCTACGGCTAAATCACACAATAGCAGGTTTAAACAAGCATGGCAAAAGAGCAAAAGATATCAACATCACAGACTTAGAGAAAATAACAACATGTCAGGAATTAACATCAGGAAGCAATGTTTAGAGCAAGATAACAACATGCTACAGGAACATATCATAGCAAATTAAGGCATGGCATGAAACTACTCAAAGCATATAACAAAAGTCCCTTACTGACCATAAGCCAAAAGGGCACAGAAAATACGATGGGACCCATGTAAACATAGCACGTTTCGTTAACAGATTCAGACTTAGTAGAAAACTGGGCATAGCATAAACAGAATTATGAAGGCATGTTTGCGAGCTCGATGCACTCAATACAAGGCATTGCATGACAAACTAAGCATACTACCATCAAGAATATATGTTCAAGAAGCTAACCATGGCAAGAACAATTTCATAGCATGCATGGATCAACTACAACAACCTTGGCAAAATTGATTAACACGTAAACAATCTGCCAGAAACATTTTATAGCAAAAGTAGAGCAAGATCGAGTCATGCTAGGGCACTCCATAAATGCAAACAGGGACATGGATGGATAAAGCACAACAATATCTCAAAATAATCCTTACTGAACATACTCAAATGAAGCATGGATCACTCTGTAGCAACATGAATACATGGCATAAAAAATAACAGCAGAGCAAAGACTTGGTGAAATTCTAAGTCTCTGAAATCAGCAATATCATGAGAGCTACTTTGCATGCTTGTGCTAGTCACCACATTGATCACAAAAATACATGGCATACACCCCTATAAAGATGGAATGGCATGGCCCAAAACACATGTAGAGCTCATGCTCATAGGAGGCACACAATAATCATGGCAAAAATGACAAATGCTCATAAACTGATAAGAATCAGCTCCTAACATTATGAAGCACTCTTGCAATAGCAATTAGGGCATCAAGATGGACTCAAATAAGCATGGTGCAATGTAACAAAATGAAGAGGACATCATGATGAACATTTCGATATATCATGCGCATGAAACAGAGCTATGATGATGAAGTTATGATGCGATGAACATGGCCTGAAAATATCACACAGAAGGGACTTAGAGAAAAATAGACCTCCAAGAAAAGTCAACGGGATGGCGACGTGCGGGACGAGGAGATCCAAGACGTGGCGCGACGTTTGGTTCGATGTCCTGGTGGATCTGGTCCACCTCCAGATCCGGCCGGACGGAGCTCCGGCGAGGGCGGCACGCAGCTCCGGCGACGGGTGCGGCCGGCTCCGGCGAGGAAGAAAAAGGGGGCGCCGGCGAGGTGTGGAGGCGTGGCGGAGTGGGGTGGCCAGCGTGCAGCGACGGGGTGGCGCGCGGTGGTGGCGCTGGCGGTGCGCGGCGGCGGGGCGCGGTGCTCGGCGAACGAGGCGGCGGCGGTGCACGGCGAGATGGGCGGCGCACGCGGGCGAGCGGCGGCGGAGAGAGGGCCCGGCGCCACTCGGTTCGGCCCCGGGGTAGGCCGGATCTGGGCCCCGGGTGGCCGGCGCGGTGGGAGGCGGTTGGAGAGGCGCGAGGCACCACGTGGCGACGCGCTACTGGCGGGGGGGAGGGCGGAGCTGAGGTGGCGTCCCCAGATTGGTCCGGGTGATGTGGCGGCGGTAGTGGACATGTCCGGCGACGGGATGGACATGTCCGGCGGCGCGAGGAGGAAGAGGACTAGGGTTTCATCTACGCGGAATTTTCGGAGGAGAGCACATATTTATAGGTAGGAGGAGCTAGGAGAGTCCAAAAGAGGTGCGGTTTTCGGCCACACGATCGTGATCGAACGGCCGAGAGGATGGAGGGGGTTTGGATGGGTTTTGGGCCACTTTGGAGGGGTGTTGGGCTGCAACACACACGAGGCCTTTACGGTTCCCCGGTTAACCGTTGGAGTATCAAACGGACTCCAAATGGCATGAAACTTGACAGGCGGTCTACTGGTGGTGTACCAAGGCCGCTTGGCCAATCTCGGTCCAATCCGAGAACGTTTAACACCCGCACACGAAAAGAGGCAAAATGAGGCGCCGGAGGACGTAGGAGTGCCGGATTGCAAAACGGACAACGGGGAAAATGCTCGGATGCATAAGACGAACACGTATGCAAATGCGATGCACATGATGACAAGATATGAAATGCATGACACGCAAACAAATGACAAGGCAACAACAACGAATAACTAGAAGACACCTGGCACATCGGTCTCGGGGCATTACAACACTCCACCACTACGAGAGGATCTCGTCCCGAGATCTAGGATGGCACCGGAGGGAAAACGGAAGAGGAAGAGAAGAGGTAAAACTAAGTTTCTTCTTTGACAAACGAGTGAAACCAAAGAACCTTGAAAGGTTGAACAACTACGAGAAAAGAATACAACGGAGATGAACGAAGTTGACAATCTCCGTCAGAAAAGAGGAACGAAGAAGAACAAATTCGGGCAGCACTCCGGTTGAAAAGTGATGCAAGACTTGATAGGGCAAAAAGAACTTGAGCAGAGGAAAGAAAATGATCTTGACAAAACAAGAAGATGGGTTGAAGAAAGCAACATCACCATGCCTCCGGAAGAAATGAGAGGATGAAATGGAATGAACGGGGAAGAAAACAAGATCTTGGTAGAGCACGCTTACAACAAATGCTAGAACGGAGTTGTTGGATTATCAACAACGAAAAGAATAAGCTTGATATGGTCTTATATAATACATCTCAAATTATGAGGTGACAACCTGCCACTCACGGGAAAAAGAATTGGATTGATATGGACAAGGAGACGAGAAACTTATTTCACCGGGAGGATAAATGAAAAATTTGGATCAGTTATAAGCACCATAAATAGCAACAATCCTTAGGGAAGGCTTTAGGTGAAATATAACCCAATATAAATCCAATGAAGAGATTAATGGATTTAAAATACCTCATTCTTAACAACATGTGAATCATGAAACATGAACTCAGATTATCAAGAATGACATAATACCACCTCCAATGATACGGTAGAAAGAATTACACTCCGGATTGCAAGATGAAGAATGCTTGAGCTCCTTTGAAAAGAATCTTGATGAACACTTCGAGAAGGAATGAAATCCTTGGTGAACCATCATGTAGAACATCCATGAAGAACTCTGGTAACAAAAGGATGATCAAAATGAAAAAAAGGATGAAAATAATAAGATTGAAGCCTTGCAATGATTAGATGAAGCTTTGCGATGAGATAAAGTGGAAGCTTGGAACTCCGGAATAAAAGATAAAGTATCTCAAACCGAGAATGTGATATGATGAACCACTTCGGAAAGCAGAAATTGAATTTACTCGATGAAACGAGAATAAGAATTACATTATGCTTATCCTTCACCAATTTAAATTGGTGAAAAACAACGGATTTGGCATACTACTTATTCTCGTAGAAAGGATTAAGATAGATATAGCACCACCACAAACCACCGGTAGGATTTGGAAAACAACGAATGACTTGATATGATAACAAGAGGAAAGTAATCTTGAACGGACCACCGTAAGAATTTGAAAACGATTGAAGAAAAGATAAAGAAACACCGGGAAGAATTAGAGAACGAATGAAGATACTTGAGGGGATTTAGATACATGAGAACGAAAAGATCACGAGCTGATAAGAGAATACTTGAATGATGCACTGGTAAGATTTGGAGAATGCGAGCTGAAAGCTGGAAATGAATAAATCTTCTGAAATGATGGGCTTTGGACGAATCAAACTGAAAAGAATCTTGAATTGCTCCGGATAGGTGAAAAATATTCTCACAATCAAAAACAATTATGAGAGGATGGCAACAAGCTTGAACCACGAATCTTCAAGAGAACGGATATGATTTGGAGGAAAAACTCTTCTTCGGTCTTCAAATGTTGAGAATGATGACGAGAACCACCACTGAGAATTTTTGATGCACTCCGGAATGAAAATTGGAAAGGTTGAGCCAACGATGAAAATAATTTGAAAGATCATGGAGAAATACATATGACTGATGATAATTCATTCTTACGTCAAACTTCGAAAAGAAATTTGAGGATAGATCCAGGAAAATAAGAAGAGTCAGGTAAGATCCTGGAAAAAGACCTGTGGGTTAGGGCCCACTGAAAAGAAACACCGTTGAAGGATTTAAAATAGAGATTGCACCAGTTGAATAAAATGGCTTGGATGAGATAACAATCTCGAAAGAGCTTGAACGAATGTAGAGTGGAAACATGAATCTTAGAGATATCTTCAGCCTCCGGAACAAATGAATAGTGAGAGGTGAATGATTAAGAGGTGCACCGGTATGGGAAAACATTTGAAACAATGAAAGGAATATGATCAACACTGAAAGGCTTGAGTAGGAACCACTAGAGAAGATAAAAGAAACAAAGAATGATGAACTTGAAGCTCCGTTAGCATCTTCTTGAGAATCACCGGATAAGAACATTGACGGAAAAGAATGGAGAGACTTCACATGAATAAAATGGATACTTGATTAAGAAGTCTGAGTCCTTGAAGAAAAAGGGATGGGAGGGCGGAAAAACAAAGGCAACTTGGAGACGGATGAAAGAAACAACGTTGAGAGGACTTGAGTTGATCTTGCGGATGTTGAAAAAGATCGGATCCACTTGAAGAGAGACACACCGGTTGAGAAGAAATTGAGATGGCAAACTCGAAGATAAAGAAGGATTAGTATTCACATAGAAATATGAGAACACCGCTTAGGAAAAGGTATGGAATCCACATTTGACTTTGAAGCAACTCGAATACCACAACTGAAAACAAAAACAAAGGATTGGCTTGCAAAATAAGCCAGAACAAACATATGATAGAGAATTTGTCCGAAGTTTTAGTGGTGGGGCCCACACGGGCTCGATCGTACAACACCATCATGTACAAGGCAGTGCACATGACATACGAAGCGTCCCCGAGTCAGCATAGCCAAGGACTCTTTAAGACACAACGAGACCACTGTAAAACCAACCGTGGATAGGCGGACCACTAGACATCGAACCCCAATCTCATATCATGCATCTGTCGGAAAGATATCCTAGGAGCTACTTGAATTCCCACTTATAAACTTCCGGAACTTTCCGGTTATGCAATCAGGTGTTGGGGATATAGGGGAAGCATAATATCTCACCCAAAACTAACAAATCCTACATCCAGCTGTATCCATCCTTCAACACATAACCAAGAAACCTTCGAAAATCGTTTACCTCAACCTTCGAAAAGCATCCGTTATACGAGTTATGGCAATACTCCCGAACTCCCGCCCCAGTACTGGGTGGCGTCGAGGTTATCTCACTAACAACTGCATAAAAGAGATATTCGATGTCGGCGAAACTCGGGTATTCCAGAACTGCAACGATAAAATTGTGACGACAACACCTCGGAGCTCAACTCCTCGGGACACTGCCACAACCCCTAAATGTTAGGAGGCACCAAGAACAATGTTCTCGTCACAAGACTATCAGAACGATTCCAAGATACCTACGTGATCCTAAATTTTTTTAGTGAAATTTGAGAAGAAAAGAGTCAAAACTCTACGTCAGGAGGCCTCACCAGAGCGATGAAGGGACTGATGAATAAAACGAATCCTACTCTCCGATATATATAATCCTAAAAGATTCAAAACATTTTTCTAGACTCAACAACGCCAGCGATTCGATCAAGCAGGGGGCTCCTAAGTCGGGGAAGGCTCTGATTACCAACTTGTAACACCCACGATGCGGCTATATCTCCCACGCGTCGGAGCACGACTTAGAGGCATAACCGCATAGTAGGCATGCCGCAAGAGGGGTAATCTTTACACATCCCATGTACTGAAAAAGAAAGGGATAAAGAGTTGGCTTACAATCGCCACTTCACACAATACATAAATATAGCATTACATCATCCAGAATACAATCAAGGTCCGACTACGGAACCAAAATAAAAGACGACCACCCCTAATGCTAGATCCCCGATCCCCCCGACTAGGCTCCACTACTGACCAACTGGGAACGAAACAACACAACGAACACGATCTTCATCGAGCTCCCATCTGAGCTGGGTTGCATCACCTGCACTAGTATCATCGGCACCTGCAACTGTTTTGGAAGTATTTGTGAGCCATGGGGACTCAGCAATCTCACACCCGCGAGATCAAGACTATTTAAGCTTATGGGTAGGAAAAGGTAGTGAGGTGGAGCTGCAACAAGCACTAGCATATATGGTGGCTAACTTACGCAAATAAGAGCGAGAAGAGAAGAAAAGCACGTTCGTGAACTAGAAGTGATCAAGAAGTGATCCTGAAACTACTTACGTCCAAGCATAACACAAGAACCGTGTTCACTTCCCGGACTCCGCCGAGAAGAGACCATCACGGCTACACACGCGATTGATGCATTTTAGTTAAGTTAAGTGTCAAGTTTTCTACATCCGGACATTAACAAATTCCCATCTGCCCATAAACGCGGGCACGGCTTTCGAAAGTTCAAATCCATGCAGGGGTGTCCCAACTTAGCCCATCACAAGCTCTCACGGACAATGAAGGATATTCCTTATCCCAGGAAGACCCGATCAGACTCGGAATCCCAGTTACAAGACATCTCGATAGTGGTAAAATAAGACCAGCAAGACCACCCGCGGTGCCGACAAATCCCGATAGGAGCTGCACATATCTCGGTCTCAGGGCACACCGGATAAGCTAAGCATACAGGAGTCGATGTAACACAAGTTGCCAAGGGATGGCCCTGCACGGTGCTCTAGTTTGGACCAACACTCAGAGGAGCATTGGCCTGGGGGGTTAAATAAAGATGACCCTTGAGTCTGCAGAACCCAAGGGAAAAAGGCTTAGGTGGCAAATGGTAAAACCAAGGTTGGGCCTTGCTGGAGGAGTTTTATTCAAGGCGAATTGTCAAGGGGTTCCCATTATAACCCAACCGCGTAAGGAACGCAAAATCAAGGAACATAACACCGGTATGACGGAAACTAGGGCGGCAAGAGTGGAACAAAACACCAGGCATAAGGCCGAGCCTTCCACCCTTTAACAAGTATATAGGTGCATTAATTAAATAAGAGATATTGTGATATCCCAACATGTCCATGTTCCAACATGGAACAAACTCCATCTTCACCTGCAACTAGCAACACTATAAGAGGGGCTGAGCAAAGCGGTAACATAGCCAAACAACGGTTTGCTAGGAAAGGTGGGTTAGAGGCTTGACATGGCAATATGGGAGGCATGATAAAGCAAGTGGTAGGTATTGCGGCATAGCAATAGAGCGAGCAACTAGCAAGCAAAGATAAAAGTGATTTCGAGGGTATGGTCATCTTGCCTGCAAAGTTCTCCGAGTTGAGGTAAGCTTGATCCTCGTAAGCATACTCAACTGGTTCCTCGAACACGAACTCGTTCCGGGCTCTACCCAAGGCAAGAACACAAGCAAAGGAAAACAACAATCAACCACGGTGCAATGCGCAAGCAACATGATGCAAAACATGGCATGATATGCGGGATGTGACATGCAATGCATATGCGTGCTCCGGAAGGGAAAAATTGAACAAGGCATCAACTTGGCAAACCAAGAGTACCGCTGGAAAGATGAGTTGATTTCGGTCGAAATCGATATAAAGATCACTGGAATCGGATGCATGGTTTGCAAATGGGAAGCAAAACAATAATGGCACAATTCTGCGATTAACAACACGATGCCATCTGAATGCAACAATAAACTAAGCTACTGCACTCTAACATAACAACAAATCACATGGAAGTGATCTACTCAAGATGCTTGACAAAAGATGAACACTGAGCTACAGCTAAATCACACAATAGCAGGTTCAAACAAGCATGGAAAAAGAGGAAAAGATATCAACATCACAGACTTAGAGAAAATAACAACATGCCAGGAATTAACATCAGGAAGCAATGTTTAGAGCAAGATAACAACATGCTACAGGAACATATCATAGCAAATCAAGGCATGGCATGAAACTACTCAAAGCATATAACAAAAGTCCCTTACTGACCATAAGCCAAAAGGGCACAGAAAATACGATGGCACCCATGTAAACATAGCAAGTTTTGTTAACAGATTCAGACTTAGCAGAAAACTGGGCATAGCATAAACAGAATTATGAAGGCATGTTTGCAAGCTCGATGCACTCAACACAAGGCATTGCATGACAAAATAAGCATACTACCATCAAGAATACATGTTCAAGAAACTAACCATGGCAAGAACAATCTCATATCATGCATGGATCAACTACAACAACCTTGGCAAAATTGATTAACACGCAAACAATCTGCCAGGAACATTTTATAGCAAAACTAGAGCAAGATCGAGTCATGCTAGGACATTCCATAAATGCAAACAGGGACATGGATGGATAGAGCACAACAATATCTCAAAATCATCCTTACTGAACATACTCAAATGAAGCATGTATCACTCTGTAGCAACATGAATACATGACATAAAAAATAACAGCAGAGCAAAGACTTAGTGAAATTCTAAGTCTCTGAAATCAGCAATATCACGAGAGCTACTTTACATGCTTGTGCTAGTCACCACATTGATCACAACCGTGCCTCTCGCGGAAAAAAACCGTGATTTTCACGAAAGAAAAAAAAAGAAAATGCGTTTTTTTCACGTAATTTTTTTTTCAAAATTTTTTTGATCGAAAAGCTAAGAAAGACCGGGGGAAAACCAAAACGTCGAAAAAACCCGTCAAAAAGCGAAAACGCGTGCGGAAAAATAAAAAAACAAAATCCGGATGGAGCATCCAGAGCGCGATACGTGGCGAATGGTTAAGAGCGCGCCAAGTGGCGCTGATCGTTGCGAAGCTCCTGAAGGAGCGCTCGTTAACTAGTTGCTCCCGTTTGTTTGTCCGTCTGCCTGTCTTTTACTTTTTCTCAACTTTGCCTAAAAAAACTTTTTCTCAACTGGACTAGGTTGTAGCACTTCGCTCACATTATGCACTCGTTCGGCTGGCAAAAATCATCAGAACGATGGGAAAGCTAGGCTAAATTGTTCTTGTGCATCGTTGCAATTAAGCTATGTCAGAAATAGGTTGCTCAATTGATGAAAAAGTTGAAAAGAATAAAATAATGAAAAAAGGGGTGTAAAGAAAACATGCCGAGGAAATCTTACATTCTCTCAACATACACAATGTCCACACCAGCATGGTGCCACATCAGCATTCAGTTTGCAAAACCAACCAATCAGTCTGATTCTGATCTAGCATGTCACTCCTAATAATCTCCCGTAATTTTTTCCCATCTCCACGGACCCTTCTTCTCGTGTACGCTTCACTTTGTCTTCACCATTATTAGTTTGATATGCTTCTTCTTCATCCTATCCGATGTCCACTCAAGTACTAAAAGGATTGATGAATTTGCTCCTTCCTCTACATATTCTCCAAGCAAGAGTTGCAGATGGATTCGTTATAGTAGCTCCGCTCGCCTTCAAGCAGTGATACACGGAGCAGCCCCTACCATCGTCTCCGCGGCAACTGCTGGCTGCAACCATTCCCCCTCGATTGAAATCTCAACCCATCATCCCCGGGGAGCCATCTCCTTCTTCTCCACCTTTTCTATTGCATCTGTTTCCACCCCTCCCAGGTCCCTCGGCAAGTCAATGTGTTGTCTCTATCTTCTCCATGGGATCTGTCTCCACCCCGAGCATAATTTTTGATTCACAAGTTTCTCCTTTGATAAGATGAATCTGCAGCCTCGGTCGTCCACGCTCATGCCTGCTGGTACTACGCATGCTTGATGGGATGATTCTCGAGGCTTATCCATCGCAGACATCTGGTTTCAATTCCCCTATTGTATCAGGTTTCGTCCAAATCCCCCTCTTCACAGTACTCCTATATGTTGTCTAGCTGCTTTGCCGCCACAGTATCTAGCAGTTAATTAAGCTGCCGATTATTTTATATCTGTCAATGTTCTGGGTATAGCTAATTGACAATTAGGCTCTGCATTTTGACACTGTCTTTTTGGATTGTGACATAAATTCTGTTTTGGCATATTCAGGAAAAAAGTGCATGGTTTAAACCATATTTATCTTAATTGCAGGTTATCCAAAAATTCCAGGTTTAAACCATGTTGAGATATTGCAGGTTATCCAAAAGACATGGTGGTGCAATAGGGGATCCGACACACGGCTCACATGGATATCAAACTTTGCCCTTATTTGAGGCCATGCTTATCTTGATCTCTTTTTCGATTCAACAAGAAACATCAAATTATCCGATGTAAGATTGTTTATTCTAAGTGACTGCTCACCATTTTTTACATTATTGGTTCTCAAGCCATCGTGCCAGGTAATCCTAGGTTATTATGATTTTTTCATTAAAATTAATGTTTGAGTTGACGTGAATAAAATTTTCACGATCGCACAATATTTTTTTTTGCGGGTAAGACGATCACACAATTTGCATAAAAAACTATTGCATAAAGTCTTAATTTCTGTATCTGACAAAAAGTAGTACAATAGCATATACCTTTAATACAAATTACACTTAACCAACTAATAAGTTCTGACTAATCGAGTTTGTCATCTTCTCATATGTAACAGTACACATATTTGTCTCACCACAATTTTTACAGTTGCATACCAATGTGTCAACTACTTTGATAAAGAATGTCGTCAAAACATGCTATTTTCCTTTGACTGCAGATTTTTCAAGAGGACATATTTATGGTTTCCTCATGGTATTTGCGTGCGACTTTGCTCAATAACTAAGTTCAAATATTTTTAGTCATTTCATATTTTTTAGTTGACAAGTGGAAGACCTTCTTTACTATATAGCCATTCATAGTAATTAGAAGGGACCCTGAAAAGAACTAGGAATTTGAGATAGGGTAGGGAATTTGTTTGCATGCTCAACGGAAAAGTTAATTGTATGGACAGTTTCCGAAGCTTTCACAATATACCCTTATTTCATGCTTTCATCTCCTTGCCTCCGCTCACATTTGTAATATATTGTCTCTTGAAGTAGTTTGGC
This sequence comes from Triticum urartu, assembly GCF_003073215.2. Lineage (NCBI taxonomy): Eukaryota > Viridiplantae > Streptophyta > Magnoliopsida > Poales > Poaceae > Triticum > Triticum urartu. The sequence goes on along the minus strand of NC_053028.1, from coordinate 442,590,400 downwards.
ATAATAATGTACCGCGATATTGTTCGTATTTTTTCTATCTACTGCTAAGAAAAATCACAACAAGTTCCCGCGGCAACGCGCGGGGTATCATCTAGTTAGTCTAAAAACATGAGTTGTTCTATGAGGTTTTCAAAATCAAACGCTTATATGTAGCACAAAAATGCAAACGGCAATGTATTGTGTGTCTACTGCCCAAACGAAAGACCATCACCTAAAAGTACAATTATTTTGCCAAAAACACAATGCATCACAAAAAATCCCCAGAATAAAAAAAAATCATAGACCCACCAAAAAATCAAACCCAGCTGACTCATTATATATGAGTATACGCCCATTTAAGTAAACATAAATTATCTGCAACAATAGCGTTTTAAAAGTGCAAAAAGACATTAACAAGTGGATAAATTAACATATGAAAATATTAAAATAGCAAGACACACAATTTAGATACAGAGACAATGTTTATGAAAAATGAAAAAACAGGACTGTGCAACTTTAGTCGTGTGTTCAACATGGTTGCACACAGGGATACGAGGGTGGTGCACGTGTAAAATTAAAATAAAAAAGAGAAAAGAAACTAGGTAAAAATAAAATAAACCACGTACTACTCTAGTTGTGCGTAGGCTGTCGGGTGTTAAAAATGGGAAAACTAAGATAGATAGAAGAATGAAAAGGCCACATGCAACAAGACACAACAAAACAAGGCAAAAGAAACATTATACTCCATAGTTGCACCTTTCAAGACATGTTGTTGCAATCCGAGTGACACTTGCACTTGTGTTCCCAATAGTAGACATGTAATTCCCAATCCCTTGACAAAACACTACCTAATTACAGTCGGGGGCGACAATTGCAATTGCGTTCCTAGCAGCAGACATGCAACTCTCTTTCCACCCTCACAAAACAACACGTAGTAGCAAACACGTTGAACACATGCAGTTGCAGTTGCGTGGCTAGTGCAGATAATACGTCCATTTTGCATCATGTTTTCCTACTGTTATTTATAATGTTTTGATCATTGTAACACTTTGTGATGCAATTCTAATGCCTTTTCTTTCTTAATTTGCAAGATTTACAAGAAGAGGAAGATTACCGGCAGCTGAAATTCTGGACCTGAAAAAGCTATATCAGAGATACATATTCTGCACAACTCCAAATGAGTGGAAATTTCATGGAGAATTTTTATAAAATATACTAAAAATACCAGAGCAATGAAGTACCACTGGGGTCCCACTAGCTGCCCGTAAGGCACTTGGGCGTGGCCACCCCCTGGGCGCGCCCAAGTACCTTGTGGGGCCACTGGCAGTCCCAGGCCCCCATCTTCTACTATATGAAGGGTTGATAAGAAATTGAATATCCATTATGCTAGTAAAACTCTAGACGACGCTTAAAGAAATTATGCTACTGATAACCCACAAGTATAGGGGATCGCAACAGTTTTTGAGGGTAGAGCATTCAACCCAAATTTATAGATTCGACACAAGGGAAGCCAAAGAATATTTGTAAGTATTAGCAGTTGAGTTTCAATTCAACCACACCTGGAGATTAAATATCTGCGGCAAGGTGATCAGTAGCACAGTAATATGATAGTTTTGATAGGAGTGGTAACAGTAGCAATAGTAACGGTAACAACAGTAACAGTATTGTAGCAGTTGTAACAGTAGCAATGGCAGTAGTAACTTAGCAAGAGCAATATGTGGGAAATTCATAGGCATTGGATCGGTGAATTCACTGGATGATATTCATCATATAATAGTCATAACCTAGGGCGATATAGAACTAGCTCCAGTTCATAAATATAATGTAGGCATGTATTTTGTAAATAGTCATACATGCTTATGGGAAAGAACTTGCATGCAATCTTTTGTCCTACCCTCCCGTGACAGCGGGGTCCATAAGGAAACTAAGGGATATTAAGGCCTCCTTTAGTAGAGAACCGGATCAAAGCATACATGAACTCCTCAAACTACGGTCATCACTGGAAAGTATCACAAACAAAAACAAAACCACCTTTGTCATGATACGTGTTTGTCACAATAGGTCACGTTTTCTGTCATGCATGTACATCCATGACAATTTTATGACAGAATCAATATAGTCATACCTGTGTTGTCGTAGAAGTGTTCCATGACAATACCAAAATTATCATCACGGAAGTGTCCACTTCCATGACTATAAATGGCGCATCATGGAAGTGCTTTTGTCAAGGGTAACCGACACATGGAATCACTGTAACGGGTCGCCGTTAAGCTATCGGGTTCCGGTTTGGATCCAATAACCCGTTAACAGTCTGGACCAATGGAGATTTTCCACGTCTAAAATCATCATTGGTTGGAGGAAACACGTGTCGGCTCCTTGGTGGGCCAGATGTCGTCCATCCAATGAAGGAGACATGCCTATGATACATCGACATGTGGCAGGGCCCAACAGAGGCCCATATAGGTCAAAAGGCCGGCCAGTCAAAGGCCCGTAGTATTTACTCAGGTACTGGTGGGCCAGCCCACTAGGGGCCTACTTAAACATGGCCCATTTACGGCCCAAAGACAGATCTGGCACGTTAATTGGCCGCCGAGTATTTGGGCCCAAAAATGGCCCAGTGATATTTTGGCCTGTTAGAGGCCCGATGTAGACATGGGCCCATTTCAGCCCGGTGTGTCTTTCGGCCTGGGAATGGCCTGTGCTGCCCATGCGCCATATATGGTACGACGTGACATCTGGCCCACTAACTGCCTGTGATCAAGGTGGCAATAGTTCAGCCCAACGTAACTTTGGGCCTGTTAAAGGCCCGTCGTATAATTCGACCCGTTGATGCCTCTACTAAGCTTTCAGTCTCTTAAAGGCCCATGATATCAGTGGGCCAACTAAGGACCGAGATATGTTTTGGTCTAGTAATGGCCCGTCCTATAACTGGGCCAATAATGGCCCGGTCCACATTTCAGCCTGATAAAGGCCGGTGGACGACTATTGAAAATTGAGGCCCAACATGCATTTCGGCCCGGTAAAGGCCCATTGTATCTTCTGGGCCATAACAGGCCACCAGAATATTCACCCTCTTAATGGCCCAAAGCTACATGGGCCCAACTAAGCGTTGGGTCCACTAAAGGCCCAACTAAACTTTGGGACGAATGTAGGCTCGTGTAAGTTGTGGGTCTGGCACAAAGTGTGAAGGGCCCCAATGGCCTTTCAGGCCCAAGAAAGTTGCAGGCCGGCCCAATTGTGTCCTACTAAAATGCAGGCCCGTTAGAGGCAAATGTTTCGGCCCGGTCGACTACATCAGATTTTCGCCATTTTTTCAGATGGCGGATGATGGCATATATGGTAACTAGTAGGAATTAAGAACAAACCTACTCTATACAATAAAGAAATCACAGCATAGTAACTTAGAATAAACCTACACTATACAATAAAGGGTTTATGGTATATTACATCCATTGGGCATCAAAGTTCACCACCAATGATCATAAAGCGTAACGAAGAAGAAGATTACAAAAACTGGGCACCATTGTAGTGTAACGAAATAATACTGAACCAAGACCACTTCCAAGACAGTTCAAGAAAAGTTAGCCTTGCCCGTGAGCTGCTGCGCAAGCTGCTGAGCAAGGCTGTGAGACCGGCCTAGCATGTCGGTCATAGCTTCCAGGCGTAGCTGTTTAGCAATGAGGTTCTCATTGGTGTTCTCCGCAATCTTCCTTAGAGATAGGACTTCAAGTAAAAGTTGAGTTGCAGAATTCCTTTCTGCTTGAACTTGGGACTGAAGAAGTCGAACTGATTTAGACAGCGAATTGTGTGAGCTTGTCTGACTGCTAGTCTCAAGTAACTTGGACACTGCATCAAGACATGACTTTGGGGTTGTCTCGCTATCTTCAAGATGTTTTGCCTTCTTTGCTGCAATATATGTTGGGTTTGCCTCACAACCTTCAGTAGACTTGTGCATGCCTCAGGCATATTGTGACGCCCCAAGACCGGAGCTTCAGATGCCTTCCATGTTTCTGGGTTTCGTCGTGTGATTTGTTTGGTTCTTTGCATTCATCATTGCATCATGTGCATTGCATCATGCCATCATGCCATCATGTCATTTCTTTTCTTAACTCAACTAAATAAATTGTGTGGATCTTCGATCCATTTAAATCGAGGGAACTCACTTGGTGGTTTCTCTTTATAACCTATCCTCCCAATAGTAGGGAGGTATATTCAATATTTCTTTAATTTGATATTCACCATAACACACGTGCAAAAATAATCCTCATGCCTATTTCCACTTCGAGTTTGACCTTCACATCTTGTCCACAATTCTGTATCTCTTTTATCGAGGTTCCTCTAAAAACCGAACATTTTTGGACCTTCCAAACCTCCACTTCCTATTCACCCATTTGAATTTAATTCAAATGTGTTTGAATCTAAACCTTGCATCCATGCCCACTCCTATTTTCTTGGATTGGACTCATTTTTTATGAGTTTGAGAATATATTCTTTCTCCTACCATCTTCTTTTCTCTCTTTTCTTTCTTTCTTTCTTGTTTTTTTTCTTCTCTGTTTTTTTCGTTCTAGAGTGAGAGAGAGAGCCCAGCCTAGATCTCAGGGTGGCCCATCCTTTTTCCCCTAAGGCCCGGCTACAGCCTCAGGCCGGCCGGCCCAAGAACCAGCCAAGGCCCGACCGAACCCCTAGCCTCCCTGTTTCCTCCCCCTCTCTCCCTCCTCGTCCCTCAACGCCGCCAGAGGGGATCAGTACGCACGCGCTGCACCCCTTCGCTCCCTCGCTGCCGCTCTCTCCCTCAATGCCCTTTCAGCGCTGCCGCTTGCCCGTTTCCCCTCGTCTCCCTCCAGCGCCGCTAGCACACGCCATGGCGCCTCCATCTTCGCGTCGCCTCTCTCCCTTTCCTCCCGTCGCCGTCTTCGGTGGGAGAAGGAGCTCCCTGCTGTCGCTCCGGCCGGCAGAGTCCAAGCCGCCAAGGAGCCGCGCCGCTTCTTCCCGTCCTCACACGTGCCAGGGGCCGATCTCCTCTCGCTGCGCCTGTGTTGGCTTCGACATCGACCAGATGCGCCCGACGAGCTCCCCGAGCGAGCTCACCCGCGGCCCCTACGTTCCTCGCGACTCCACTGCCGCTCCGTCCTAACCTCGCGGGACTCCTTCTGCAGCAGACGCCATCCAGGGCCCTTGCCGCTGTGCCCGCCTAGATCCTTCGCCGGCGGCTAGAATCCGCTCGTCCCACGCCTGCCTCATCTGTCCCCGCCTCGCGTTGCCCGTCTCGCCTCTGACTCCTGTTTCTCTACATCGAAGTAGACTCAAGGGTCATCTTTATTTCAAACCCCCTGGCCAGTGCTCCTCTGAGTGTTGGTCCAAACCAAGCGATGTCCGGAGCTACCAGGGGCAACTCTAGGCTGGCCCACCCGACGTCTGGCTCATCCGGTGTGCCCTGAGAACGAGATATGTGCAGCTCCTATCGGGATTTGTCGGCACATCTGGGTGGCTTTGCTGGTCTTGTTTTACCATTGTCGAAATGTCTTGAAACCGGGATTCTGAGTCTGATCGAGTCTTCCCGCTAGAAGGAATATCCTTCGTTGACCGTGAGAGCTTGTCATGGTCTAAGTTGGGACACCCCTGCAGGGATTTGAACTTTCGAAAGCCGTGCCAGTGGTTATGGGCAGATGGGAATTTGTTAATATTTGGTTATAGAAAACCTGAAGTTGACCTTAATTAAAGTACATCAACCGCGTGTGTTACCGTGATGGTCTCTTTCCGGCGGAGTCCGGGAAGTGAACACGGTGTTGGAGTAATGTTTGACGTAGGTTGTTCTAGGATCACTTCTTGATCATAGATTCTCGAACGTGCTTTGCCTTCTCTTCTCGCTCTCATTTGCGTATGTTAGCCACCATATATGCTAGTCGCTTGTTGCAGCTCCACCTCATACCTTTACCTTACCCATAAGCTTAAATAGTCTTGATCGCGAGGGTGCGAGATTGCTGAGTCCCCGTGGCTCACAGATACTTCCAAAACCAGATTGCAGGTGCCGATGAGTCCGTGCAGATGAAGCAACCAAGCTCAAGGAGGAGCTCGATGAAGATCTTGTCCTTTGTGTTGTTTCGTTCTAGTTGATCAGTAGTGGAGCCCAGTTGGGGTCGATCGGAGACCGTGTCGCATTTGGGGTTCTTTTATTTTGGTTCCGTAGCCGGACCTTGAGTGTATTTGGATGATGTAATGCTTTATTCATGTAATTGTGTGAAGTGGCGATTGTAAGCCAACTATGTATCTCTCTCCCTTATGTATTACATGGGTTGTGTGAAGATTACCTCACTTGCGACATTGCTTTCAATGCGGTTATGCCTCTAAGTCGTGCTTCGACACGTGGGAGATATAGTCGCATCGAGGGCGTTACAAGTTGGTATCAGAGCCTTCCCCGACCTTAGGAGCCCCCCCTGCTTGATCGAATTAGCTGACGAGTTGAGTCTAGAAAAATGTTTTGAGTCTTTTAGGAATTATATATCGGAGAGTTTAGGAATTCTTTTTACTCCTCAGTCCCTTCATCGCTCTGGTAAGGCATCCTGACGTAGAGTTTTGACTCTTCTCTTCTCAAATTTCACTAAAAAATTTTAGGATCACGCGGGTATCTTGGAATTGTTCTGATGGTTTTGTGACGAGAACATTGTTCTTGGTGCCTCCCGTCATTTAGGGGTTGTGGAAGTGTCCCGGGGAGTTGAGCTCCGAGGTGTTGTCGTCACAATTTTATCATTGCAGTTCTGGAATACCTGAGTTTAGTTTCGCCGACATCGAAAATCTCTTCTATGCAGTTGTTGGTGAGATAACCTCGACGCCACCCAGTACTGGGGAGGGAGTTCGGGAGTATTGCCATAACTTGTATAACGGATGCTTTTCGAAGGTTGAGGTAGATGATTTCCGAAGGTTTCTTGGTTATGTGTTGAAGGATTGATACAGCTGGATGTAGGATTTTCTAGTTTTGGGTGAGATATTATGCTTCCCCTGTATCCCCAACACCTGATTGCATAACTGGAAAATTTCGGGAGTTTATAAGTGGGAATTCAAGTAGCTCTTAGGATATCTTTCCGACAGATGTATGATATGAAATTGGGGTTCGACGTCTAGTGGTCCGCCTATTCACGGTTGATTTTACAGTGGTCTTGTTGTGTCTTAAAGAGTCCTTGGCTATGCCGACTCGGGGACGCTTCGTATGTCATGTGCACTGCCTTGTACATGATGGTGTTGTACGATCGAGCCCATGTAGGCCCCACCACAAAAACTTCGGACGAAATCTCTATCATATGTTTGTTCTGGCTTATTCTGCAATCCAATCCTTTGTTTTTGTTTTTGAGTTGTGGTATTCGAGTTGCTTCGAAGTCAAATGTTGATTCCATACCTTCCCCAAATGGTGTTCTCATATTCCTATGGGAATACTAATCCTTCATGATAATCGAGATTGTCATGCCAATTTCTTTTCACCGGCGTGTTTCTCTTCAAGTGGATCCGATCATTTCAACATTCACAAGATCTATTATCACTTCTTCTCAACGGTGTTTGTTTCATCCGTCTCCAAGTTGCCTTTGTTTTTCCCGCCCACCCACCCTTTTTCTTCGGGGACTCGAATTTCTTATTCAGGGAGGCGGGGAGCGCGCTGCTGGCGACCGCCGGCGGCGGCGGCAGCGGGGGGAGCGGGGGAAACCTAGTCGTGGGAGCGGGGGAGCGTTGAGAGGGCCGGACTGACTTACATTAATAGTTAACACCGGCTTTACAATGCCCTTATCCATGTCAAGGGAACGATAACTCAAGAATGTCAGCACAAAATCTTCTTCATATGCATTGCCTGTACTCTACATTTTGTAGAGAGTAATTATAGATATGATAATACTGGAAGGGATAGAGGATAATGAAGAAAAGATGCAGATTGATGCTACATAATCAACTACCAATCCATGTAAGTACAAGCATTACAGGACAAAATGTACTGACGGGAGCAATGTGCTACACTTCTGCACTGGCATTGTTTGTGTATTCAACTCTTTGGTAAGATTAAATATAGTCTGATAGTTTTTAGTAAATGGTGGGCAAGGGAGATAAGATGCAGAATGTTACACAGTGAACCAGTCTCTCCTTCCCATAATATAAGAGTGTTTTATACACTGGTGTACTGTACAAAACGCTCTTATATTATGGGACGAAGGGAGTGGCTGTTAATGTAAGTAAAGTGATAGACGATGTTCAGCCCTCACAAGAGGACTGTAGAGCTAAACCTTTTCAAAAGCATTGGGTTGATTCTAAATTTATGTAAGAGTCGATACGGATCTTATAATGTCCACCAAATGGAGGATAACAAGGTTAACATGTGTAGTGATGCTACATAATCAACCAGCTATGAAAGTAAGTATGCTCATACAAGGCAAGAGGTACTCACAAGAGCAATGCAGTGTGCCGTATAGTTGCAAGATTATGTGGTCCCTTGATAATGAATGTTCTTCTGCAAAAAGTTTTCGTACGAGTGATATGTTAAGGCACATGCAGAAATGTAGTTCAAATTGTGATGTGATATTATAGACAGTACCTTACGCCGTAGATGAGACCAATGTATAACAAGATTATTCAAGTCACTGTCTAATAAATGTAGCACCAGAGACTTCATAGCAATTTTGTTTAGAGGCTTGCCATCGAAGTGTGCTTGCCTTAGGTAGGAACAGTACTTCATCAATGAGTGCTTGAAAAGCGCAACCAACCCTTGCTCGTATTGACTATCCAGTTTGGTCCTCGCCAATTTAAAATAATGAAATCTTATGTCTTCTCTGAGCATAAACATATGTGTAATTACCATGAATAACATTAGTACATTACTTACGCATAAGTTGCGGAGGAAGATTGGAAATTGTTCTTTGTCTGTGGTATAGTCTTTCCATGAAGGAAAGATGCGCACTGGGAAGAAGTGGAACAAGGTCCTATTTGCTGCAATTGGGGCTCTCTCTCGTTCGAAAAGAGATTTGACAACTGGATTTGGTGTACTCTTTGCCAGAATGGGAGTTTTGCGTCATAGAGTTGGTGCTATGTCAACTGGCATCATCATATTGTTTGCTGCGGTTGGGGTCTGCTGAGTTGGGGCATCAGAGATGGTCAGTGTAGTAGGGCTAGAGTCTGCTAGAGTTGTGGCCAAGTTTTCTGGGTCTACTGATATTGCAACTGCACCTAATGGGATATTTGATTTATCAGTCGTCACTACCTTTTCCACTAGGTAGGGCATCTTGATGGGTGAATAAGATAGGGCATCTCCTCTGACTCCTCCACTAGGGAGCTACATTGACTTAGGTCTCCCTCTAGCTCAGAATCATTGTTAGGATCATATTCTGAGCATGAATCTGTAGGTGGAGAGCATTTGCATTTCATTGCATTGCATCCAGACTTGATTTCAGTCCCTTAATGCAAAGTTTGACAACCATGGCATTGTTCTGCTTTATTCTTTTCATGCGCGCAAACTCATAATCATTATAATGTTGTTCAGTATCTGAGATTCATGAAAACATAAAAAGTAGTCAATTATCTATGGAATACATTGCGGATTCAACTTGAAGAGTGTCTCACTACGAACCCCTACGTATACAAAGTTCATCCTCCAACCATGCTGACCAGACCACACACAGAAATACAAACCTCTTATGTCTCTATAACAGGCGGACACACATTTCAAAATTGAAGTAGGATCATTATAATCATATCAAATTCATATTTGAACAAATAAACTAAGGAATTATGAGTGGCATAATGTTTAGCTTCAAGGGTGGAGTGCTGGTAGTGTGACACAAAGCAAGTAGGCAGATTGTATTCCATGTAAAAGATCGTAGTCTATGTAAAAGGTGGATATGGCACTTTCTTTCTATACAATGAGTGTTCGTTGCCCACACACTGGTGCGCATCGGTCCTAAACAAACGGTTTAAAACCCCTTTCCGCGACGACATCTGGAACCGTCGCCAAGTGAGTGTGGGCGATAGGGGGGTCCTTCCCACACGACCCAAAAACCGTCGGGGATATGCCCTCCTGGCACATACGTTCGGCAAAATGAGGTCGTGTGTGACTGGCAAGTGCTCAAATACGAAAATACGTATAGTAGAGCTAAAAAATACAATTATACGGCGAAATTGTTTCCAGTCATAAGTACATCCCACAGAGTCTGTCCCTGCTAAACGTTTTCGTTTGTATGTACATCCCACACAATCGCTCCAAGGAAAACGTTTCCGTTCACAGGTACATCACACACAATTTTTCCCGTTAAATCATTTGTGATAGCATTGTCATTGCACATGATATTAATAATTTTACCGTTTGCGTTATTGAATGCATCACACACGGTGCGTAGAAATAAACTATCTGGCAAAGGCTGTCCATCACACACACTTTTTATGTGATAAACATTTGCGCAAGGTGGCCTAACGCAAACAATTTTCAAGAGAAAGTCGTGTGTGCAGTGGAGATTGATCGCACACGTAGTGGAGCCTAGAAACGTGTCCGATCTCCACGTATATCGCATACGTTTCACTTTCGCAAACTGTGTGCAGTGTAATCCTTATTTAATCCATAATTAATCCCTAATTTAAAAATCAAATGTTATGAATTTGGAAGTAGACAATCACTTATTTCATATCCAACCATGTTTATTACAAATATAGGTTCAACCACGAATCCATAATTCAATGCACAGGTACATATACTAAAGAACTACCGAAGCACCAAGTAAAGAATGATGAACCACAGTTGTACTAAAGACTGTAAAGGGAGAGGCAAAAGACATTCTGGTTGCTGGAGAAGGTGAAGCGGAATGCCCATATTGTGCCCTCCTCCATGCGCAAGGCACACACGACTCTAGGCCAACCCCCTGTGATGGCTGCCTGTCCATCCTGCACTGTCTTCGTTAGGACTTCTCGATGCTCATTGTAGTCTGGATGAAATACTTTAACCTTCATTGCGTGTCCACCAATCATGTACTTTGCGAGGTAATCTTGAGTGAACTGCTTCGGGAACCACTGGGAACGAAAAAAAGATTCAGACATTGTTGTGTAACAAATCATTATGGGCAGTAAAAAGAGAAGGTTGCAGAGTTTGTAGTTACCATCCTACAACTCACTGTTGTGTTGGATAGAGCATAAACAAATAATTTGCTTGCCACCATTCGTATCTTTTTGCTAATAATCCTTACTACTTTCCTCACTTGATGCTTGTTCATCAATATCTCATTGTCTCATACGCAAAAAGGGTCGATGCGTGGATCCTTGCCAAGGGCATATGTACCAACAAGCAACAAGTCAATATTAGAGGCTAACTAGTGTCCAGGCCTGGATCTATATGCACTACATTATGTAACGATGGGGGGAGTACAAGCCTAGGGATGAATCTAACCTCGGCGGAAAATGGTGGCCACTCCCATTGTTGTCCTGCATAAGTAGTGGAAAGGCATGATAAGTACATCAATCTTAACATCAAACAAATATAGCAAAGGCAAACATCATCTCCAAATGATAGCTTGAATTTGTTGGTTTTAGCATGCTGTTAAAGAAGATATAAAATGGAAGGCAATGTTACCGACAGCAGGCTTAACAGCCATCAAATATTGCAATTCAAACTGGTATTGTTGAAAATGAATACTCTCTCCGTTCTGAATTACTTGTCGCAAGTATGAATGTATCTAGATGTATTTTAGTTCTAGATACATCCATTTTTGCGACGAGTAATTTGGAACGGAGGGAGTAGAACGTAGGTAATGCTTAAACATCACACTGGATAAATGTGTAAAACTGAAAATAAAGGGCATGTGTTAACTACACCAGGAATAACTAGAACCAAATATAGCCGTTCAAACTGGTATTGATGTAGTCAAGCGGCACGGTTCCGACTTGCACATAATGAACCACACATTGTGAATGACTGAAATAAACAAGGCATAAATGACCAGTATAACAACCAAATATAGCCATTGAAAACTGGACAGAGTCTCACTGCAACCAACCTAACAAGCAAATACAGATAAACAAGGCATATGCTTGAAAACTGGACAAATGCTCACTGCACCAACCTAACAAGCAAATAAAGATAAACAAGGCATCTGCTTGATAACTGGAGAAATGTTAAAAAAAGCAACCTAACAACCAAATATAGATAAAAAAGGCATCTGCTTGATAACTGGACAAATGCTAAAAAAAGCAACCTAACAACCAAATACAGATAAACAAGGCGTCTGCTTGATAACTGGACAAATACTCACTACAACCAAACTAAGAACCAAATACAGATAAACAAGGCATCTGCTCGATAACTGAAAAAATGCTCACTCCAACCAACCTAACAACCAAATATAGATAAATAAGGCAGCTACTCACTATAAACAACCAAATATAGCCATTCATGAAACTAAAGTGGACAATTCGTACTTAAACATCACATAGACCTATTGAACAATACATTTTTGCATAACTGAAATAATTAAACATGGCACAGTTAAAGCACCACACGACAAATGCTACTACAACAAAGGGTACGGGTTGGCAAGCTGGAAAAGGTAATATTTGCTGATAGAATGTTGCCTCACATTTCATGGACGGGATCCTTCCAGTTGGAAGAGCACATACCCATGGTGCGCTCTTTGATGTCACAGATGGGCTGTTTCACCTTGGAAGAACCTTCGTGGGTGCCCTCCTCGTGGTCGTGGTCGATGAGATCTGACTTGGCAATTGAGGATCCCAAGCCGCAGCCGTAGAACGTGTCCTTCAGAAGTGACAAAATGGGCTCGATGGTGTATAAAGCTCGCAAATCCTTGACCGCTTGGTGGAGAAGATCAGTGACAGGGCCGTCAAAGAGATCGACGGCAGTTGAACCAGAGGGGTTGGGGATGGACCACTTAACCTGTGACATGGCCCGCATGAAGCCGTCGGTGTGGATGAGCTTGATGTCATAGCCAGCTTTCCCGAGATACAGTAATACGCTAGCCCGCTGACATGAAGCCTTTGGCATGGCAACATAGTCAACGTCTTCGCCGGCGTCCGCGGTGATGTGTTGCTCCGGGATCGACAGGTCGGGGCGAACGGCGGCCACCTCGCCAACATCCACCGGAGAGGCCACGATAAACCTCTTCTTGGCTGAATGCTCGTCGGGCTCCCCGGGATACATGCTCGAGCTTAGGCTGCGACATTCTGGAGCAGGGGATGTGGATCTGGCGGGGAGGGACACCGCATGCCTCATCTAAAAACTCAGGGGAGTGGGGCCACGGTATGGGAATCGCTGGATAAGCTGAACTTTATTATCTAAGCTAGGAGGAACGGGCAGACCGACAGGGTTGGTGGCGGCACCGGCAGCGGCCGCGAGCTAGGGTTCGAAGGGGGGAGGGGGCGGGGACTATGGAGGGGGGGGTGTTTGAGGATATGCCGCGGCTACTGAAAATTTTAATAATAGTGGGTGGGGATGGTGGTGGACGAGGGAGGGCGACGGTTCAAATGCCTCGGCTACTAAAATTTTACTATAAGGTCGGTGCTGGAGGAGTGTGGGCGACGGTTGAAGTACGGCGGCTACTAAAATTTGGGTAAAGGAATTGATGCGGGGTGGGAGTGCCCAAGATCATGCACAGTCCAATAACAGTATGCGTGTATGATAATAAGGAAAAGTGGCACGAATCCGCCGATTTTTGCAACGCTCAAGGCGGGTAGTTTGTTTTTTATATTTCTAGCTAGCAGGTCTATCTCACACGGTTCGTCCTAATTTCCAAATAAACTTACCCGCCTTTAGCTTCCACGGGTGGTGGTTTTATAGCGCACTTGCATCCCACACGGTTAAGCCAGTACCTCCACCCTTAGCTCGCGCTTGCACGGTCGTGGTGATTTCAGCGCACTTGCATCGCACACGGTTGAGCCAGTACCTCCACCTTAATTTGCTCGCGCTTGCGTGGTCGTGGTGATTCACATCGCACTTGTATGGCACATGGTTTAGATATTATACCCCGTGTCCGTTAAGGATCGTCAGAGTCTTTGCAGCAAAATATAACGTTAGGGAGGGTCAAAAGATAGCCACACCAGCATGTGGCCCAAATATATATGAGTGAAAAGGGTGGTATGTGATGTTCAAAATTCCAATGCACAACTTTGACCCCGCGGGCCCACGGTTGGGCGCATCATTGAAGATCTACGAGAGGGGCCAGAAGTCAAGAACCACCTGGAAGTGGCCAAATATATATACGAATATTGGGGATGTTTAAAACTTTAAATACACAATGCATAACTTTGGTGGCACCTGCCTCGCAAACCCAAAAGCACCCTAACAGCCACCTAGCTAGGATATATATAATGACATAATGTCGTACCTAGCTAGGATGCTTGGCCCACCACCTCCCACTTCGTGTCAGCGGGGCGGATGCACGTAATGATCGATACTTTGGTCATACATGCATGTCGACATGACCTACATAAGACGGACCAATGAATCTTTCATTTGGTCAAATGACAGTTGTTGTTGTCGATAAACCGCTTGGGCTAATAGATTGAACCATCATAAACATTGCACGAGAGGGACCACAAAACCAGCACCTCTTACATGCGGCCCAAAATGATGTACGTTGGGAAGGGGTGATGTGTGTTTTCAATATAGAATAATGTACAATTTATATGTGGTGCCTACCTCTCGATACAGACAACAACTGTCGGCATTCTGGGAATGGGGGTCCCCGGACTTGCCTGCCTGCGGCCCGCGGCATGGCTGAGCCAGCAGGCCGTACGACCCATCTTCACTAGCAAAGCATCCATGACCCCCGCAAGGGTCCAAGCCTCGCGAGGCGGACAGTGCAAGACCTCCTCGGGAGTGGCCTAGCCGGGCAGGCTCACGAGGAGCGGAGATATCAAGGCGGGGCAAACCTCACGAGACCCTCGCGACGTGAGCCATGACGCATGACACCAGGCGGACGCCAGGCGGGCGCCAGCGCGCACAACGTCCTTGTTTCCTCTTTGGTGCAAAGGAGGCCAGCGCAGGCGAAGAGTACCGAGGCATCAGGCAAATGTTGCTATATTGGTGCAATGAGACCAAGACCAGGAGGACGGCAAGACGGAGGTCATCGTGGAGCCCAAGACGGCGCCACCACAGAGATTTTCGCAGGCGAAGACCACTTTTGTTAGGATAGCTTGTACTAGCTGCCCCCTTCAAATTGGCCCGCCATTGTTGGCTACCTTCCCGCTCGATATTTTGGAAGGGGACCAGGGCCAATATAAATAGGACTAGCCACCACCTTAGCAAAGGACGGATCATTCAGACCATCCTCACACACACAAGCTCACCGAGCTCAAGAACACCTCAACCTCAGGAGGCTGTTCTTCCCTTGTACTATTCATCATCAGCCCTAGAGGCAATCCACCACCACCACACTAGAGTAGGGTATTACACCACAACGGTGGCCCGAACCAGTATAAACCTTGTGTCTTTCTGTGTTGCGAGTTCGCCGAGTTCGTCCGCGAGATCTTAGTGAGCTAGGGCGTAGATCGATAGGAGGGAAAGGCGTGCACCCCAGTGTTCAAACCTTAAGGGTTTGCCTGAACCCCACATCCGACAACAACCATGAAGGCAAGGTAGTTAAGGACGAGATACGTACGAGGGTTTGATGTAGGTCAAACCAAGCAATCGGAGCATCTGGGAGGGAATCCTGACAACACATGAACTCGAGTTTTTGTTGACCGACATTTGATGGTGACCGGACCTAACATGAACTAGGAGGAATCCATTCATGGCAAATACATACCCCTCATTATCGGTCAAAGGGATGATATATATACACTCAGGGAGCCCACATATATCCGTGTCATCACAAAAACCGCACAAGGGAGACGTGGCCGATCAGAAGACCCTGTATACACTGCATGCGGCCCGAAAATATGTATGGGTACGATGGTGTATGATGTGTTTAAATCCCAAATGCACAACTTGGATGGGCCACACTAAGTACATTACAAACCGAACACCATACCCGACTCCAAGCCTGGTTCAATACCTATGATGTCAGTTTCCCAACTTCGAGGCGGCAGCGGGGGGGGGGGGGGGGGGGGGGGGGGGGGGGGGGGTCGTCCCACGCATGTGCTCAAACTTTATTTTGTCTAGCATGGGACACATCTATATATATCTATACATCTATACACATATATAGTGTGCGGATAACTATGAAAGTTGCTCATTGGATGAAGCCAATCCGACGGTACAGAGATGGCAAATCCGAGCACTACTGGTCGTTGGATATCATCTACATTCTACCAGATTCTGCCACATGTACAATCTAGAAGACTCCATGGTTGAACTTAAGCATAATGCACAAACCTCTAAACATAAGCACTTCTCCTTTGTTCTCTAGAATCTTCCATATCTTAATTTCCCAAACCTTTTTTTCTAAATGAATTGTCAGTATTTGTTTTTACCTTTACAATGCACAATTCCATGAATCTTAAAACAATTTTTTTTTACAAAACTAATTGATTTTGGATGAGATGAACTATAAGAATTAAACGAACATCTACATCATGCATATGTGGGAGAAGAGGCGGGAAACCAATGAGAGGAGTGGTGAGAAACGGTAGCCTGTTTTGAATGAAAACCTAGTAGAGAAGGAAGCATGAGCTACACGACGCATGCGCATAGTGCTTACCCATGTACTGCATGTGCTGTCGAAAGGGCTCAGGGTTTCCGTTCAATTTGGGATCGTCCAATGGTGCACACGTACGATCCGTGGGGTTTGGGTTCTGGCCAGTCAGAACACATGACTAAGATCGTGCGCGTAGCGAGGGGGGGGGGGATATCATATGGAAACCAACATTCGGTGGAAACCGGTGAAAACCACGAGAAAAAGATGTTTTGAAGTTAAAAAAAAATTCAAAAAATGCGGGATGTTAAGACGATTATGTTTTATTGGCACACAAAATTTCAAGCTGGAACACATTAAGATATGTGAGCTATGAAAAAGACAAAATCAGTGTTGAATAGTGTCGAATAGTAATGTCACTATTTAGGGCGGAATTTGTCTTTTTCATAGATCACATCTCGTAATGTTTTTCAACTTGAAATTTTGTGTCACAATAAAACATCACCTTCTTAACATCCCACATTTTTTTCCAGATTTTTATGAAACTTTAAAATATGGTTTCCACAAAGTTTTCATTGAATATCGGCTTTCATGAGTGAACCGTGTGCTATTTGAAAACATTTCATGAGAAGAATCTTGGTTTTAAATCCCCGTAAATCCAAAACTAAGCTGGAAATCGTGAAACCTGCCATGGTGTCACGACATCGCACCTATATGTCGAGGAATTCTTTTCGTCCATTGTGGTGCAAGTTTTATTACAAGCCTCTTACAAACCGGAGCTTCTCTCAAAGAAGCCTCGTGGTTCCGATAGGGAAACATGTCCCCCTTGTGGGCGAAATGTAATCACTGCCTCGTTTCACCTTGTATTTTCTTCTACGTGCAACATGGAATGACAGGATATCCGTGCTGAAATTTAAACTTATTCAGGGTTCGTTTGGGCTTTTTATACACTAATTGAGTTTCCTAGGCATTTAATGTCCATAATTCAAATCTGAACTACAAATACATGCTCCAGTTCACCAAAATGGCTAGAAAAATTATACATGTGCCCTTGGGTGAATGTTTAGGTCCCATGCCAGGAATGGGAACGAATTACAACCGTACTGGTGTCATGGGTCATACTCAAACATTTTGAAACTCGGTTTTTAAGTCCCCATAAATCCTAAACTCACCAGAAAGTCATCAAAGGTGGCATGGTGTCACGTCATGGCACATATATGTTGTGGTAAAAACATTGTCCAATTTGGGCCAAGCTTTATTACAAACCTCTTACAAAAACTTGAGCTTCTCTCAAAGAAGCCTCATGGTTCTGATAGGGAAACGTGTTCCCCTTGTGGGCGAAACGTAATCACTGCCTCTTTTCGCCTTGTATTTTCTTCCATGGGCAACATGGAACCATAGGATATCCATGATGAAATTTAAACTTATTGAGGGTTTGTTTGGCCTTTTTATACACTAATTGGGTTTCCTAGGCATTTAATGTCCATAATTCAAATCTGAACTACAAACACATGCTCCATTTCATCAAAATGGCTAGAAAAATTATGCATGTGTCATTGGGTGCATGTTTAGGTCTCATGCCAGGAATGGGAACGAATTACAACCGTACCGGTGTCCTGGCTCTTCCTCAAACATTTCGAATCTCGGTTTTTAAGTCCCCATAAATCCTAAACTCACCAGAAAGTCATCAAAGGTGGCAAGGTGTCATGTCATGGCACATATATGTCGTGGTAAAAACATTGCCAATTTGGGCCAAGCTTTACTACAAACCTCTTACAAACCGGAGCCTGTCACAAGAACCCTCGTGGTTTCGATAGGGAAATGTGTCCCCTTGTGGGCCAAACGATAATCACTCCCTCTTCTAGCCTCGTATTTTCTTCTACACGGGACACAAAACAACTGGATATTCAGGCTGAACTTTGAAATTATTCAGGGTTCATTTGACCTTTTTTATTCACTAATTGAGTTTTCTAGGCATTTAATGTCCATCATTCAAATCCGAACTACAAATGCATGCTCCAGTGCACCAAAATGGCTAGAAAAAACGTACATGTTTCCTTGGGGTGCATGTTTAGATCCCATGGAACGAATGTGAACGAATTCAGCCGTCTCACCGTCCTGGCCACAAACATTGCGAATCTCAGTTTTTAAATGTCTGTAAATCCAAAACTCACCAGGAAATCATGAAACTTGGTATGGTGTCACTACATGGTATATATAATTGTCCAATTTGGGCGAAGCTATATTACAAACCTTTTACAAACCGGAGCCTATCGCAACCATCATGGTTCCGGTAGGGAAACATGCCCCTCTTGTGGGCGAAACGATAATCGATGCCTCTTCTCGCCTTGAACTTTGTTTTCTATAGGCAACATAGAATAACATGAGTGTCGGGCTGAAATTTGAAACTGTTTAGGGTTTGTTTGGCCATTGTATATGTATTACTAATTACTAAGTTTTCTATGCATTTAATGTAGTCCATAATTCAAATTTGAACTACAACCACATGCTCCAATGAAGCAAAATGGGTGGGAAATCGTACATGTGTCATTGGGTGCATGTTTAGGTCTCGTTTAAGGAATGAGAATGAACTACAAACTTGTCGTCGTCCTGAAACAATGAGAATCTCGGTTTATAAATCCCAGTAAATAAAGAAGTCACCCAAAAAACATGAAACTTGGCATGGTTTCATGACATGGCACATATATGCCGTGGTAAGAAAAATCGTCCAGTTTGAGAAGAGGCGCACACATTAATAGCCAATGAAGTCCTTTTTGAAAAAAAGCTGACACGTTAATATCGCAAACGGTTGTATTATATTTACCGTGTCGAAATTTAACCATACTCGATGGCGTGCGTGCAACTGTTCGATTAGACGGGACGAGCGCGAGAAGTCTGTCATGCAGCTTCGACGGGACGCGTGCAAGCAGTCCGCCGCACAGGCTCGACGGGACGCGTGCATCCTGTCCACCTCGCAGGCTCGACGAGACACGTGCGAGCAGCAAGGCCGCCCATGCTCACCGGGAAGCGAGCTCTTTGACCTCCATGCACCAGCTGCTGCCCGCCTCGCACACAACTTCTCCATTAATGGGTTAATTAAAGCACCTGGACGGAGGGTGTTTGCTTGTGATCCCATGGTGGCATTTGCTTTGTTCGTGTTTTCAACTAGTATTCCGCCCTAATTTAAATTGCCACATAGGGCAACAGATAATACGACTACAAATAAAATGGCAACGGATAATACGACGAAAAATTTACAATGGCGCACATAATAATTGTCTTACATATTCCTGATAATTTAAAATGCCACATGCGGCAAAGACCGAAAGACACGGGGGGCAAGAGAAGAAGCAAATTGCAGACAACGATCTGGGTCGCTACTGTCTCTACTCGTCGATGGATCGCCGGGCGGTGAAATCCTCCAACTCCTTCTTCAATTCCTCACGACTTTGCTTGAAAGCAGCCACGGATTCCTCCACCTCCACCTCCTGCTCGTGCTCGATCAGGAGCTTCCTCAAGCCACCCATCAGTTCCTCGACGACCGCTTTCAGCGCCATCTCCGAGGCACTGCTCTTCTCATGCAGCATCTTCCATCCGGCGGCCTCCTCCTCCTTCTCGGCGACCAACTTGAGGAGCTTTGCATTGTCATCCATGAGTTGCTCGACGAGGCCGGTCGCCTTGTCAACCGAGGCATCGCTGAGCTTGAGCAGCTTCATCAAACCGTTGACCAGCTCCCGCTGCGTAGTGACGCCAGCGAAAATGTCGTCGTCACCGGCGAAGGACTTCTGGAACGCCGGCTCGTCGCGATGGCCGACGCCGCAGATGCGCTTGTGAGAGCCCTCGCGTGCCCGTGAGAGCTCGTTCGAGGGCTCCGTGGCACGCCCGGACATCTCTGCTGTGGTTGTGGCTTCGTGGTGGACCTCTCTAGTGCTTGTGCGGCCTTGGTCTTTGCTGCCTGGTTATATGTCCATCCTAAACTCCTCCAACCGGTCATGGCGGAACGACTTGACAGAGAAAACTAGTTTTGTGGGTGATGAGGAGAGGAACTGTGAAGGAATTTTCGAGTGGATAGTTTTTATAGCCCGGTGCTAAGTGTGAACACATATTAGTTTGAGAGGTGTGAACAGATTTGCAATTACTTATTGCATTATAGTCAGCAATGTGATGAGAAACAAGGTCAAAATTTATTGATTTTAGAAGGTTGACCACGTGGTTGCTCGCCGTGGAGGCGGCCGCGGCGCGCTCCGCTCTGGCATCCCTGCGCGCGCTCTGCTCGCCGTTGAGGCAAAGTTACAATGACAACTGTTAATAATTCTTAATAATTGTCTTACATATTCAGGATAATTTAAAATGCCAAATGCGGCAAGGCCCAGAACACTCACGACTTACATATGCATACAATTATAATAAAATATAAGCTAAAAGGCTGAGCTGGCGGCCTTCCGAGGATGGTCTTCTCGGACTCCATGATCAGCATAGCACCCTTGAGGCCATTCACTCCGAGTGTCCCGACCCGCCTCCGCCTACGGAGCTGGTGGCGCTGATGGGAGGCTCTTGGGGCTATTGGGCCTCTTCCAGAGGAGCTTGATAGCGTGCAATCACGCGCATGACAACTCCGCGGAACCGCTCCATTTCCATGTCTCTGGCCTGGTAGCAAATTCCGTCGATCACCTGCATCCTCAAGATATCACGTTGGCGATGTTCTACTTCATAGGGGATGTCACCTCCGCCAAGGACGCGCTCGAGCCTGGCCACCACATCATCGGGATCGAGGTTGACACGGCCGTCGCGGGCAATGATGAAGACGTGGACTGCCTTTGTCTTGACTGAATTGCAGAGGTCCTGTGCCCATTCCTTGCGGGGCATCAGGCTCTCGATGAGCACTGGTGACGGCGGTTATTCGGGTGGGTCACCGATCATGCCGCCGAGCAGCTCTGGATCTTTTGCAAGGTGGATGGCAAACTGCTCATCACACCTCCTCTGTAATATGTCGATTGTGCTCCCAAGGACTGTGATGCCGATATCATTGCCGATGGGCCATGGTGCCTGCACCGGCCGATGAAGCTCTTGCTCCCCGACCTGCTTCGGCTCGTTCTCCTCACCAAAGATGTAACGCAGGTAGGTGTCGACGTCGAAGCTTTGGTCGTTGCCTGGCATGCTTGGAATAACTAATGGTAGATGGGTGAGGACTAGATCTTCGCAGAGTGTCGCGGCGGTGCGTTGCCGCCTGGGTTATATGCAGCAAGCCGTTAGCTGGTGGCGGGAAACCGGTGAGGGAATAGGCGTGGATTTTACAATTCACCCATGTGGAGCGCAAGAAGCATTAGCTGGAGCACGGGAAGACTAAGTGGAGCAGACACACAACCCGAATACCATAGCCGGTGCCACGTGTTATTTATCACACAAGTGTTAACATAAGTAAATGCAAGTGTAACTTACTAATCATCGCACACGAGTACTCGCAGACGCATCGTCTGCGATACTCCTAGCCACCGCAAGCAACTATTTTGCATTTTTCAAAGTTTTTTGTACACACAGAATCACACACGAACTAACTGTATTAACCGTCTATGTTGTAAATTTTCATCGCAAACAGTTCATCCAAGTCGGCTGTTTGCCACGTATCACACACATCTTGTTAAGTTGAACCGTTTCTATTGCGTTCGCTAATCAAAAATAGTTTGTCCGAGTGAACCGTATGCCCTATATCACACACACCTTGATGTGGCTAACCGTTTATGTTGCACTCCCTAATAGCAAACGGTTCATCGGAGCGAACTGTATGCCGTATATCCCACACACATTGATATGGCTGCCCGTTTCTGTTGTTCTGTCTCATCGCAAACAGTTCGAACAGGTTAACCGTGTGGCCTGAATCGCACACGCAACTAAAATCTGAACCGTGTTTGATGCATCCTCCATCGCAAATGTTTTGCACCTTTTTTGATGGTTTTCATACACCACCGTTTGCGATTACTGCATCGCACACAGTTTCTCGAAGGGTCTCTGATCGTAGTGTCGCGTTAGCAGCATCTTACAGTAGTGACACATGATGGAAGAGATCACACAGAGAAATACTATTTCACTCATGTCTGCGGTTCCAGTATTTTGAAACAGGGTGGTCCACCCTAAAACAATATTGACAAGGCAATGATACGTCTCCAACGTATCTATGATTTTTTATTGTTCCATGCTATTATATTATCTGTTTTGGATGTTTTAAATGCATTAATATGCTATTTTGTATTATTTTGGGGACTAACTTATTAACCCAGAGCCCAGTGTCAGTTTCCTTTTTTTCCCTTGTTTTTGAGTTTTACAGAAAAAGAATATCAAACGGAGTCCAAACGGAATAGAACTTTCGCGATGATTTTTCTTGGACCAAAAGACATCCACGTAACTTGGAGGCCACAAGCCTCAGGGGTGTGCCCTAGGGGGGCGATCTAAGGGCTTGTGGACCCCTCGGAGGTCCCCTAACCCTAATTTCAGCACTATAAATTCCCAAATATTCCCAAACGACCAGAAGCGTCCACCAAAATACTTTTCCGCCGCCGTAACCTTCTGTTCCCGTGAGATCCCATCTTGGGGCCTTTTTCGACACCCTGCCGGAGGGGGATTCTATCACGGAGGGCTTCTACATCAACTCTATTGCCCTTTCGATGAAGTGTGAGTAGTTTACCACAGACCCGCGGGTCCATAACTAGTAGCTACATGGCTTCTTCTCTCTCTTTGATCTTCAATACAATGTTCTCCTCGATGTTCTGGGAGATCTATCTGATGTAATATTCTTTTGTGGTGTGTTTGTCGAGATCCGGTGAATTGTGGATTTATGATCAGATTATCTATGCATATTATTTGAGTCTTCTCTGAATTCTTATATGCATGATTTGATATCTTTATATTTCTCTTTGAATTATCATTTTGGTTTCGCCAACTAGATTGGTTCTTCTTGCAATGGGAGGGTGCTTAGTTTTGGGTTCAATCTTGCGGTGTCCTCACCTAGTGACAAAGTAGGGGTAGCGAGGCACGTATTGTATTGTTGCCATCAAGGATAAAAAGATGGTGTTTTCATCATAATGCTTGAGTTTATCCATCTACATCATGTCATCTTACTTAAGGAGTTACTTCATTCTTATGAACTTAATACTCTAGATGCATGCTGGATAGCGGTCGATGTGTGGAGTAATAGTAGTAGATGCAGGCAGGCGTCGGTCTACTTGACACGGACGTGATGCCTATATTCATAATCATTGCCTTGGATATCGTCATAACTTTGCACTTTTCTATCAATTGCTCAATAGTAATTTGTTCACCCACCATATGTTTTCTTTCAAGAGAGAAGCCTCTAGTGAAACCTATGGCCCCCGGGTCTATTTTCCATCCTATATTTTCAGATCTATGAACCAAAAAACCCAAAAATACCTTGTTGCAACTTTTCATTTGTTTTATGTTTCAGTAATCTTTTATATCCATCTCTATCAGATCTCATCCTTGCAAGTGACCGTGAAGGGATTGACAACCCCTTTATCGCGTTGGGTGCAAGTGTTTGATTGTTTGTGCAGGTGCATATATTGGAGACTTGCGCGTACCTCCTACTGGATTGATACCTTGGTTCTTAAACTGAGGGAAATACTTATCTCTACTTTGCTGCATCACCCTTTCCTCTTCAAGTAAAAAACCAACGCAAGCTCAAGAAGTAGTAGGCAAGTATAGAGGTAGTGAATCAGTCATTACTTGTGAGCTTACTAGGACAAGTATGCAGAACTGTAACTATGGTAAGAGACCATCCAAAATCTGAATCAAGAAGTTGGTCCAGCACTTATTGTTTGCAACTAATCGACGTGAATAATTGGATATCATATCGAATGAGTAAGAAAGACAAGTAAAAGTGTAAACAAACCTGGCCTACAGTAGTAATCTGGGTCAATGTGACTATGACCAACAATCCAACACGACTAGTGTCTGTTCCTAGGGCCGGAAGTTTGAAACCCTATGAACTTTACAGGTACTAAAGATTACTGGAATATCTGAACCATTAAGTGTAGGTAGCACTCAGTAGACAACAAACCCTAATGACAGTCCTGCCTAATGAGTAATGAATCAATTAGAAAATGGGTGATGAGGAGTGGCTACTGGGTGTCGAGGGCGTATCTCAGGATAAATCGGGTGGGCTTAGTGGCTGATGCATGCCTGAGCCCTGAACGGACTGGGAAGGTAGGCACGGCGGCGTGCCTGAGCAGCGGTGACGCTGTTGGGCGAGCGACTCCTGACCTTCTGTTAGTCTGGCTTCTCCTCCTAGAGTCATACCACCCGGGGACGGCAAGTCACCGACGAGAAGGCGGCTGGGGGCGAGTAGAGATCGGAAGCGCAATAGAACAGAGGGGAATCGGGGTCTGGGCCGACCCAAAATCCCAGGGTAGGCTGCGGCCCATCGTGGCACCCTGTAGATCCACACCCTAGTGGTGTACATGCATTTTCGAAACTAAATTAGGAACATTTAGCTGACCAATTAAACGACACTATTTTAGTAATATCATATTCGTATTTGAACAACTAAGCTTGTTTAGCTTGATGGGTGGAGCAGTGCTATTATGACACGAAGCACGTATGTTGATCGTATAGTGATCATAAAAGAGGGGAAACCCTAAGCATGATCAATTAAATCCTATTATGACTGTGCCATGGCAGATTTGAAGCTGCAAACCGCAGAAATGCTATCTAGCAACCATTGTTTGCTTCGAACTAAGAATTAAATTCTAAGAGCTAAAAAGAAAGTATAGTAACCAAGTTACGATCTATTTTCTGGTTGAGATCAAAAAGTTGAGCAGATATGAAGTAGTGTCACCTCTCTTGCGGCGCCGTGTAGGCATCGGGGGTGTGGTGGTTGTCGGTGGCATTGAAGCAGATCTGCGATGGTAGACGGGTGCATCAGGGGATAAGTCCCGTTGCGGTGGACAATAAGGTCGTGGGAGCGGCCTCGACAAGGAGGACGATGGTGCCGATGAAGCGAGAGGACGCAATGCAAGGCTCCTGGTTCGTCGCCGTGGATGAGAAATGTCCATCTGTAGCAGTGGAAGACGCAGGCTTGGTAGGCGCTCGGGCATGGTGGAGGACGGCGGTGATGGATGGGGTTGAGGACAGCGGCAATGGATGGGGTGGTGGACAAAGGAAGTTGGTGTGGGGATGGTGTTCTAGCGCGGACAGTGTATGAATGGGAAAATGGAGGGAGAAGTATGGGGAACCATATTTTGGGACACGCTGATAACCCAGAAGTATAGGGGGTCGTTTGTAGCCTTCTTCGATAAATAAGAGCATCGAACCCAACAAGGAGCTAAAGGTAGAACACATATTCCCTCAAGTTCTATCGACCACCGATACAACTCTACACACACTTCACGTTTGCTTTACCTAAAACAAGTACGGAACTATTTTGCAAGAATAAAACTATGAGTACTTTGCGTGAATAAAACTATGAATAAATTGCAAGGTAATAAAAGTAGATAGTGACATGTCTCCGTCGTATCTATAATTTTTGATTGTTCCATGCCAATATTATACAACTTTCATATACTTTTGGCAACTTTTTATACTATTTTTGGGACTAACATATTGATCCAGTGCCCAGTGCCAGTTCCTGTTTGTTGCATGTTTTTTGTTTCGCAGAAAATCCATATGAAACAGAGTCCAAACGGGATAAAAACTTACAGAGATTATTTTTGGAATATATGTGATTTTTGGGAAGAAGGATCAACACGAGACGATGCCCGAGGGGGCCACGAGCCAGGGGCGCGCCCCAGGGGGGTGGGCGCGCCCATGACCCTCGTGGCGGCCCCGTAAGGCGGGTTGTTCCCTTCTTTCGCCGCAAGAAAGCCAATATCCGTATAGAAATCGTGTTAAAATTTCAGCCCAATCAGAGTTACGGATCTCCGGGAATATAAGAAATGGTGAAAGGCCAGAATCTAAAACACAGAAACAGAGAGAGACAGAGAGACAGATCCAATCTCGGAGGGGCTCTTGCCCCTCCGCCGCCATGGAGGCCATGGACCAGAGGGGAAACCCTTCTCCCAGCTAGGGAGAAGGTCAAGGAAGAAGAAGAAGAAGGGGGGGCTCTCCCCCTCTCTTCTGGTGGCGCCGGAACGCCACCGGGGCCATCATCGTGTCACCGCAATCTACACCAACACCTCCGTCATCTTCACCAACATCTTCATCACCTTCCCCCATCTGTCTACAGCGGTGCACTCTCCCGCAACCCTCTGTACCCTCTACTTGAACATGGTGCTTTGTGCTTCATATTATTATCCAATGATGTGTTGCCATCCTATGATGTCTGAGTAGATTTTCATTGTCCTATCGGTACTAACTTTGTTTCTTCTTTACCTAAAACAGTAGTTTTTATTTACGTGCTCTTTATATTCTTGCAAACCTATCCCATTACACCTACAAAGTACTTCTAGTTTCATACTTGTTCTAGGTAAAGCGAACGTTAAGCGTGCGTAGAGTTGTATCGATGGTCGATAGAACTTGAGGGAATATTTGTTCTACCTTTAGCTCCTCGTTGGGTTCGACACTCTTACTTATCCAAAGAGACTACAATTGATCCCTTATACTTGTGGGTTATCAAGACCTTCTTCTGGCGCCGTTTATAGCGTGGGGTGAATATTCTTGTGCGTGCTTGTTTGCTTTGTCACTAAGTAGTTTTTATTTTGTGCTCTTGTTTTCTATCTTTAGTTATGGGTAGGAAACGCAAAATACCAAAAAAATTAGTGGTACCTACTGAACCAATGGTTGAAGAACCACTCAAAATCTATCACACTACTGATGCTTTTTACTTGGATCATCTTCGATCCCTATGTGCTTGGGCTCAAACCCCAACTAGCTTAGTTGAGGGCAAATCTTTAGATGAGCATGCTTGTTATGTGCGACACCGCATATCTGAAAAAGGGGAAATTTTACTGGATCAAATTCATCGTCTGCAGTGCTATGCTTGGAATTTATGTGAAATATATGATTGTACTCGTTGTTCTAAAGACCCTAAGAAACACCTCCCTTACCAATGTGGGTTTAGTGATAATGGAATCGTATCTTCGTATACTAAGGGTGTTTATAATTACTATGATGTTCAACAAATTGAAGAATTTGTTGCTTTTAGGGGTACTTGTGAAATTGCTTCTTTTATTGAAGAGTGTGATACTACTCTCTACAAATCTGAAAATTTGGCCAGACTTAAATATTGCTATGATAATTATGCTTCTAATCCTTATATTAAACCATATATTGAGGACTCCTCCGCTTTCCAAGAAGGGACTAATATTTTGCAGGAGTGTATGGAAGAAGAAATTAATGACATTGTGAGCTCATTTGATGAAAAAAAGATGAGGAGGAGAGCAAAGAACAAAAGGAGGAAGAGCGGATTGATCACCCGTTCCCACCATCTTAGAGTAACTCTTTGTCCCATACATTGTTTAATTTCCCTTCGAATTTACCGAAGGATGAATGCTATGATGATTGTTATGATCCCGTTGATTCTTTCGAAATATCCCTTTTTGATGATACTTGCTATGCTTGTGGCCAAGATGCCAATATGAATTATGCTTATGAAGATGAACTTGCTATAGTTCCTTATGTTAAACATGAAATTGTTGCTATTGCACCCACGCATGATAGTCCTATCATCTTTTTGAATTCTCCCGACTACACTATATCGGAGAAGTTTGCCCTTATTAAGGATTATATTGATGGGTTGCGTTTTACTACCACACATGATGATTTTGATAGATATAATATGCATGTGCTTGCTGCTCCTACTTGCAATTATTATGAGAGAGGAACTATATCTTCACCTCTCTATGTTTCCCACACGATAAAATTGCAAGAAACTATTTATACTATGCATTGGACTTTACTATGTGTGCATGAATTGTTCTTTTATGACATTCCGATGCATAGGAAGAGAGTTAGACTTCGTCATTACATGATATATGTTACTTTGTGCTCACTACTAAATCACAAATCATTGTTAATTAAAATTGGCTTTGATATACCTTGGGATCCGGGTGGATCCATTACTTGAGCACTATATGCCCAGCTTAATGGCTTTAAAGAAAGCGCTGCCAGGGAGACAACCCGGAAGTTTTAGAGAGCCATTTATTTCTGTTGTGTGCTTTATGAAGTTTAAAAACAAAATAAATAAAGATGGGAACCTAAAACTTTTTCAAAAAGAAAAGCAAAAGTGAGAAAGACGAGCATTGTTAAAGTGGGAGCTAGCCTTGAACTTCATGCCAATGGAAACTTTGTGACCCTAGATTACACAAAATTTTCAACAAAAATAATTATCCCCTTGTACAAATCCATTGTATCATAAAAATAATGTGCCAAGATTTGCCTTTAGGATGTTTAGATTGCTTGTTGGTTCGTGCGGTGCAAAACAGAAACTTTGGCTGTAGTGCGCGATTTTACATTTTTTACTGGAATGTCAAACGGTTATGAAACCTTTTGCACTGTATTTATATACAAATTTTTTATTTTTCCTATTTGTTTCAGAATTTTTGGAGTAACAGAAGTATGGTGAATGTTCAGATTACTATAGACTGTCCTGTTTAAGACAGATTCTGTTTTTGATGCATAGTTTGCTTGTTTTGATGAAACTATCGATTTCTATCAGTGGATTAAGCCATGGAAAAGTTATATTAAAGTAGATACAATGCAAAAAATAAATATGAATTGGTTTCCAACAGTACTTAGAGTAGTGATTTTCTTTATTATACTAACGGATCTTACCGAGCTTTCTGTTGAGTTTTGTGTGGATGAAGTGATCAAAGATCGAGGAGGTCTCGATATGAGGAGAAGGAGGAGAGGCAAGAGCTCAAGATTGGGGATGCCCAAGGCACCCCAAGTAAATATTCAAGGAGACTCAAGTGTTTAAGCTTGGGGATGCCCCGGAAGGCATCCCATCTTTCTTCAACAAGAATCGATATGTTTTCGGTTTCGTTTCATTCATGTGATATGTGCAAATCTTGGAGCGTATTTTGCATTTAGTTTTCACTTTTCTTTGATGCACCATGATGGTATGAGATATTCCATGGTTTATTTATAGAATCCTCTTTGCACTTCACTTATATCTTTTGAGTATTGTTTTATATAATCCTTCATGTGCTTCGCTTATATCATTTGAAGTTTGGATTGCATGTTTCCCTACACATAGAAAACCGCCATTTGTAGAATGCTCTTTTGCTTCACTTATATTTTTTATAGTGTGGGCATATCTTTTGTATAAAGTATTAAACTCTCATGCTTCACTTATATCTATTTAGAGAGTTGACAGGAATTGGTCATTCACATGGTTAGTCATAAAATCCTACATAAAACTTGTAGATCACTGAATATGATATGTTTGATTCCTTGCAATAGTTCTGTGATATAAAGATGGTGATATTAGAGTCATGCTAGTAGGTAGTTGTGGATTGTAGAAATACTTGTGTTGAAGTTTGTGATTCCCGTAGCATGCACGTATGGTGAACCGTTATGTAACGAAGTTGGAGCATGAGGTATTTATTGATTGTCTTCCTTATGAGTGGTGGTCAGGGACGAGCGATGGTCTTTTCCTACCAATCTATCCCCCTAGGAGCATGCACCTAGTACTTTGTTTCGATAGCTGATAGTCTTCTGCAATAAGTATACGAGTTCTTTATGACTAATGTTGAGTCCATGGATTATACGCACTCTCACCCTTCCATCATTGCTAGCCTCTTCGGTACCGTGCATTGCCCTTTCTCACCTCGAGATTTGGTGCAAACTTCGCCGGTGCATCCAAACCCCGTGATATGATACGCTCTATCACACATAAGCCTCCTTATATCTTCCTCAAAACAGCCACCATACCTACCTATCATGGCATTTCCATAGCCATTCTGAGATATATTGCCATGCAACTTCCATCATCATCATATACATGACTTGAGCATTCATTGTCATATTGCTTTGCATGATCGTAAGATAGCTAGCATGATGTTTTCATGTCTTGTCCGTTTTTTTATTTCATTGCTACGCTAGATCATTGCACATCCCGGTATACCGCCGGAGGCATTCATATAGAGTCATATTTTGTTCTAGTATCGAGTTGTAATATTGAGTTGTAAGTAAATAAAAGTGTGATGATCATCATTATTAGAGCATTCTCCCATGTGAGGAAAGGATGATGGAAGCTATGATTCCGTCACAAGTTGGGATGAGTCTCTGGACTTCACAAAAAAAATAAAAGAGGCCAAAGAAGCCCACAAAAAAATAAAAGAGGCCAAAGAAGCCCACCAAAAAAACAAAAAAATGAGATAAAAGAGAGAAGGGACAATGTTACTACCCTTTTACCACACTTGTGCTTCAGAGTAGCACCATGTTCTTCATATAGAGAGTCTCTTGAGTTATCACTTTCATATACTAGTGGGAATTTTCATTATAGAACTTGGCTTGTATATTCCGATGATGGGCTTCCTCAAATGCCCGAGGTCTTAATGAGCAAGCAAGTTGGATGCACACCCACTTAGTTTCCAATTTGAGCTTTCATACACTTATAGCTCTTAGTGCATCCGTTGCATGGCAATCCCTACTCCTCACATTGACATCAATTGATGGGCATTTCCATAGCCCGTTGATTAGCCGCGTTGATGTGAGACTTTCTCCCTTTTTGTCTTCTCTACACAACCTCCACCATCATATTCTATTTCACCTATAGTGCTATATCCATGGCTCACGCTCATGTATTGCGTGAAAGTTGAAAAGGTTTGAGAACATCAAAAGTATGAAACAATTGCTTGGCTTGTAATCGGGGTTGTGCATGATTTGAATACCTTGTGTGGTGAAGATGGAACATACCCAGACCATATGATTTTGTAGGGATAACTTTCTTTGGCCATGTTATTTTGAAAAGACATGATTGCTTTATTAGTATGCTTGAAGTATTATTGTCTTAATGTCAAATGATAGACTATTGCTTTGAATCACTCGTGTCTTAATATTCATGCCATGATTAGATTACATGATCAAGATTATGCTAGGTAGCATTCCACATCAAAAATTATCTTTTTTATCATTTACCTACTCAAGGACAAGCAGGAATTAAGCTTGGGGATGCTGATACGTCTCTGTCGTATCTATAATTTTTCATTGTTCCATGCCAATATTATACAACTTTCATATACTTTTGGCAACTTTTTATACTATTTTTGGGACTAACATACTGATCCAGTGCCTAGTGCCAGTTCCTGTTTGTTGCATGTTTTTTGTTTCGCAGAAAATCCATATCAAACGGAGTCCAAACAGGATAAAAACTTACGGAGATTTTTTTGGAATATATGTGATTTTTGGGAAGAAGAATCAACACGAGATGATGCCCGAGGGGGCCACGAGGCAGGGTGGCACGCCCCTGACCCTAAGGCGGTTGGTTCCCTTCTTTCGCCGCAAGAAAGCCAATATCTGGATACAAATCAGGTTGAAATTTCAGCCCAATCGGAGTTACAAATCTCCGGGAATATAAGAAACAGTGAAAGGCCAGAATCTGAAACGCGGAAACAGAGAGACAGATCCAATCTCGGAGGGGCTCTCGGCCCTCCGCCGCCATCGAGGCCATGGACCAGAGGGGAAACCCTTCTCCCAGCTAGGGAGAAGGTCAAGGAAGAATAAGAAGGGGGGCTCTCCCCCTATCTTCCGGTGGCGTCGGAACGCCGCCGGGGCCATCATCGTGTCACCGCAATCTACACCAACACCTCTGTCATCTTCACCAACATCTTCATCACCTTCCCCCATCTATCTACAGCGGTACACTCTCCTGCAACCCGATGTACCCTCTACTTTAACATGGTGCTTTATGCTTCATATTATTATCCAATGATGTGTTGCCATCCTATGATGTCTGAGTAGACTTTCGTTGTCCTATCGGTAATTGGTGAATTGCTATGATTGGTTTAATTTGCTTGTGGTTATGTTGCTATCCTTTGGTGCCCATCATATGAGCGTGCGCGTGGATCACACCATAGGTTTAGTTGTATGTTGATAGGACTATGTATTGGAGGGCAAGAGTGACATAAGCTTCAACCTAGCATAGAAATTGATGTATACGTTATTGAAGGGGGACCAATATATCTTAATGCTATGGTTGGGTTTTACCTTAATGAACGTTGGTAGTTGCGGATGCTTGCTAATAGTTACAATGATAGGTGCATAGAATTCCAAGTCAGGGATGACATGCTAGCAGTGGCCTCTCCCACATAAAACTTGCTATCGATCTAGTAAAGTAGCCAATTGCTTAGGGACAATTTCGCAACTCCTACCACCACTTTTCCACACTCGCTTTACTAACTTTATTGCTTCTTTACCTAAAACATCCCCTAGTTTTTATTCACGTGCTCTTTATATTCTTGCAAACCTATCCCGTTACACCTACAAAGTACTTCTAGTTTCATACTTGTTCTAGGTAAAGCGAACGTTAAGCGTGCGTAGAGTTGTATTAGTGGTCGATAGAACTTGAGGGAATATTTTTTCTACCTTTAGCTCCTCGTTGGGTTCGACACTCTTACTTATGAAAAGAGGCTACAATTTATCCCCTATACATTGGCTTATCAGATAGCATTTGGCAACAAGAAAATCATTTGTCCCTAGGCAATCGATAACAAGTAATGGTAATCATTCTTGTAATTTTACATGAGGGAGAGGCATGAGCTAACATACTTTCTCTACTTGGATCATATGCACTTTTGATTGGACCCCGAGCAAGCATCCACAACTACTACAGATCATTAAGGTCGTGAAACCCAACCATAGCATTAAGTATCAAGTCCTCTTTACTCCCATATGCCATAACCCACTTATATGCCCTAGAGGCAATAATAAAGTTGTTATTTATATTT
Source organism: Triticum urartu (assembly GCF_003073215.2). Lineage (NCBI taxonomy): Eukaryota > Viridiplantae > Streptophyta > Magnoliopsida > Poales > Poaceae > Triticum > Triticum urartu. The sequence continues at coordinate 442,556,928 of NC_053028.1, read as the reverse complement.
CCTTATATCATGATAATAAAGTTGTTATTTATATTTCCTTATATCATGATAAATGTTTATTATTCATTCTAGAATTGTATTGACCACAAACTTAGTACATGTGTGAATACATAGACAAACAGAGTGTCCCTAGTATTCCTCTACTTGACTAGCTCGTTAATCGAAGATGGTTAAGTTTCCTGACCATAGACATGTGTTGTCATTTGATGCACGGGATCACATCATTAGAGAATGACCCGATGGACAAGATCCATCCATTAGCTTAGCATAATGATCGTTTAGTTTTATTGCTATTGCCTTCTTCATGACTTATACATATTCCTCTGACTATGAGATTATGCAACTCCTGAATACCGGAGGAACACCTTGTGTGCTATCAAACGTCACAATGTAACTGGGTGATTATAAAGATGCTCTACAGGTGTCTCCAAAGGTGTTTGTTGAGTTGGCATAGATCAAGATTAGGATTTGTCACTCTGAGTATCGGAGAGGTATCTCTGGGCCCTCTCGGTAATGCACATCACTATAAGCCTTGCAAAAATGTGACTAATGAGTTAGTTGTTGGGGAGCGTAGTATTTCATAAAAATTCCTACGACCACGCATGATCTATCTAGGAGAAGCATAGCAACGAGCGGGGAGAGTGTGTCCACGTACCCTCACAGACCGAAAGCGAAAGCGTTAAGTAACGCGGTTGATGTAGTCGAACATCTTCGCGATCCAACCGATCAAGTACCGAATACACGACACCTCCGTGATCTGCACACGTTCAGCTCGGTGACGTCCCTCAAACTCTAGATCCAGCTGAGGCCGAGGGAGATATTCATCAGCACGACGGCGTGGTGACGGTGATGATGAAGTTGCCGATGCAGGGCTTCGCCTAAGCACTACGACAATATGACCGAGGTGGAAATCTATGGATGGGGGCACCGCACATGGCTAAGAGATCAACTTGTGTGTCTATGGGGTGCCCCCTCCCCCATATATAAAGGAGTGGAGGAGGGGGAGGGCTGGCCTCCTATGGCGCGCCCCAAGGGGGGATTCCTACTCCTACTAGGAGTAGGTTCCCCCCCCTTTCCTAGTCCAACTAGGAGGGGGGAGGAACGGGAAGAGGGAGAGAAGGAAAGGGGGGCCGGCCCCCTCCCCAATTCAGATTGGGGTTGGGGGCGCGCCCCACCACTTGGCCGCCTCGTCCTCTCTTCCACCATGGCCCATTAACTCCCTGGGGGGTTCCGGTAAGCCCCCGGTACTCCCAAAAATGCCCGAACTCATCCGAAACCTTTCCGGTGTCCAAACTATTGGGGAGTGTAGTAATTTCAAAAAAATCCTACGCACACATAGGATCATGGTGATGCATAGCAACGAGAGGGGAGAGTGTGTCCACGTACCCTCGTAGACCGAAAGAGGAAGCGTTAGCACAACGTGGTTGATGTAGTCGTACGTCTTCACGATCCGACCGATCCTAGTACCGAACGCATGACACCTCCGACTTCTGCACACGTTCAACTCGATGACGTCCCGCGAGCTCCGATCCAGCAAAGCTTCACAGGAGAGTTTCGTCAGCATGACGACATGGTGACGGTGATGATGATGCTACCGACGCAGGGCTTCGCCTAAGCACCGCTACGATATGATCGAGGTGGATTATGGTGGAGGGGGGCACCGCACACGGCTAAGAGATCAATGATCAATTGTTGTGTCTATGGGGTGCCCATGCCCCCGTATATAAAGGAGCAAGGGCGAGGAGGCGGCTGGCTAGGGAGAGGCGCGCCAAGGGGGAGTCCTACTCCCACTAGGAGTAGGACTCCTATTCCTAGTAGGAGTAGGAGAGGGGGAAGGAAAGGGAGAGGAGGAGAAGGAAAGAGGGGGCCGGCCCCCCTTGCCCTAAACCAATTCGGTTTGGGCCTTGGGGGGGGGCCCACACTCCCCTTTCTGCCCTCTATTTCCACTAAGGCCCCATGTAGGCCCATTAAGCCCCGGGGGGGGGGGGGGTTCCGGTAACCCCTGGTACTCCGATATATGTCCGAAACCTTTCAGAACCTTTTCGGCGTCCGAACATAGTCGTCCAATATATCGATCTTTACGTCTCAACCATTTCCAGACTCCTCGTCATGTCCGTGATCACATCCAGGACTCCAAACTACCTTCGGTACATCAAAACACAAAACTCATAATATCGATCGTCACCGAACTTTAAGCGTGCGGACCCTATGGGTTCGAAAATTATGTAGACATGACCGAGACACGTCTCCGGTCAATAACCAATAGCAGAACCTGGATGCTCATATTGGCTCCCACATATTCTACGAAGATCTTTATCAGTCAAACCGCATAACAACATACGTTGTTCCCTTTGTCATCGGTATGTTACTTGCTCGAGATTCGATCGTCTCAATACCTAGTTCAATCTCATTACCGGCAAGTCTCTTTACTCATTCCGTAATACATCATCCCGCAACTAACTCATTAGTTACAATGCTTGCAAGGCTTATAGTGATGTGCATTACAGAGTGGGCCCATAGATACCTCTCCGACAATCGGAGTGACAAATCCCAATCTCGAAATACGCCAACTCAACAAGTACCTTCGGAGAAACCTATAGAGCACCTTTATAATCACCCAGTTATGTTGTGATGTTTGGTAGCACACAAAGTGTTCCTCTGGTAAACGGGAGTTGCATAATCTCATAGTCATAGGAACATGTATAAGTCATGAAGAAAGCAATAGCAACATACTGAACGATCAAGTGCTAAGCTAACGAAATGAGTCAAGTCAATCACATCATTCTCCTTATGATGTGATCCCGTTAATCAAATGACAACTCATGTCTACGGCTAGGAAACATAACCATCTTTGATAAACGAGCTAGTAAAGTAGAGGCATACTAGTGACACTCTGTTTGTCTATGTATTCACACATGTATCATGTTTCCGGTTAATACAATTCTAGCATGAATAATAAACATTTATCATTATGTAAGGAAATAAATAATAACTTTATTATTACCTCTAGGGCATATTTCCTTTAGTCTCCCACTTGCACTAGAGTCAATAATCTAGATTACAGAGTAATGATTCTAACACCCATGGAGCCTTGGTGCTGATCATGTTTTGCTCGTGGAAGAGGCTTAGTCAACGGGTCTGCAACATTCAGACCCATATGTATCTGGCAAATCTCTATGTCTCCCACCTGGACTTGATCACAGATGGAGTTGAAGCGTCTCTTGATGTGCTTGGTTCTCTTGTGAAATCTGGATTCCTTTGCCAAGGCAATTGCACCAGTATTGTCACAAAAGATTTTCATTGGACCCGATGCACTAGGTATGACACCTAGATCGGATATGAACTCCTTCATCCAGACTCCTTCATTCGCTGCTTCCAAAGCAGCAATGTACTCCGCTTCACATGTAGATCCCGCTACGACGCTCTCTTTGGAACTGCTCCAACTTATAGCTCCACCATTCAATAAAAACACGTATCCGGTTTGCGATTTAGAATTGTCCGGATCAGTGTCGAAGCTTGCATCAATGTAACCATTTATGATGAGCTCTTTGTCACCTCCATAAATGAGAAACATATCCTTAGTCCTTTTTAGGTATTTCAGGATGTTCTCGACCGTTGTCCAGTGATCCATTCCTGGATTACTTTGGTACCTCCCTACTAAACTAATAACAAGGCACACATCAGGTCTGGTACACAGCATTGCATATATGATAGAGCCTATGGCTGAAGCATAGGGAACATCTTTCATTTTTTCTCTATCTTCTGCAGTGGTCGGGCATTGAGTCTTACTCAACTTCACACCTTGTAACACAGGCAAGAACCCTTTCTTTGCCTAATCCATTTTGAACATTTTCAAAACTTCGTCAAGGTATGTGATTTGTGAAAGTCCAATTAAGCGTCTTGATGTATCTCTATAGATCTTGATGCCCAATATGTAAGCAGCTTCACCAAGGTCTTTCATTGAAAAACTCTTATTCAAGTATCCTTTTATGCTATCTAGAAATTCTATATCATTTCCAATCAACAATATGTCATCCACATATAATATTAGAAATGCTACAGAGCTCCCACTCACTTTCTTGCAAATACAAGCTTCTCCAAAAGTCTGTATAAAACCATATGCTTTGATCACACTATCAAAACGTTTATTCCAACTCCGAGAGGCTTGCAGCAGTCCATAAATGGATCGCTGGAGCTTGCACACTTTGTTAGCACCTTTTGGATCGATAAAACCTTCAGGTTGTATCATATACAACTCTTCTTCCAGAAATCCATTCAGGAATGCAGTCTTTACATCCATTTGCCAAATTTCATAATCATAAAATGCGGCAATAGCTAACATAATTCGGATGGACTTAAGCATCGCTACTGGTGAGAAGGTCTCATCGTAGTCAACTCCTTGAACTTAACAAAAACCTTTCACAACAAGTCGAGCTTTGTAGACAGTAACATTACCATCAGCGTCTGTCTTCTTATTGAAGATCCATTTATTTTCGATGGCTTGCCGATCACCGGGCAAGTCAACCAAAGTTCACACTCTGTTCTCATACATGGATCCCATCTTAGATTTCATGGCCTCAAGCCATTTTGCAGAATCTGGGCTCATCATCGCTTCCTCATAGTTCGTAGGTTCGTCATGGTCAAGTAACATGATCTCCATAACAGGATTATCGTAACCGGTTTCTATGATGAACTACTTTCCAATAAGGGAGCAGGTACAGTTACCTCATCCAGTTCTACTTTCCTCCCACTCACTTCTTTCGAGAGAAACTCCTTCTCTAGAAAGGATCCATTCTTAGCAACGAATGTCTTGCCTTCGGATCTGTGATAGAAGGTGTACCCAATAGTTTTCTTTGGGTATCCTATGAAGACACATTTTTCCGACATGGGTTTGAGTTTACCAGGTTGAAGCTTTTTCACATAAGCATCGCAGCCCCAAACTTTAAGAAACGACAACTTTGGTTTCTTGCCAAACCATAGTTCATAAGGCGTCGTCTCAACGGATTTTGATGGTGCCCTATTTAACGTGAATGCAGCCGTCTCTAAAGCATAACCCCAAAACGATAGCGGTAAATCAGTAAGAGACATCATAGATCGCACAATATCTAGTAAAGTACGATTACAACGTTCGTACACACCATTACGCTGTGGTGTTCCGGGTGGCGTGAGTTGCGAAACTATTCCGCATTGTTTCAAATGTAGACCAAACTCGTAACTCAAATATTCTCCTCCATGATCAGATCGTAGAAACTTTATTTTCTTGTTACGATGATTTTCCACTTCACTCTGAAATTCTTTGAACTTTTCAAATGTTTCAGACTTATGTTTCATTAAGTAGATATACCCATATCTGCTCAAATCATCTGTGGAGGTGAGAAAATAACGATACCCGCCGCGAGCCTCAATAATCATTGGACCACATACATCAGTATGTATGATTTTCAACAAGTTTGTTGCTCGCTCCATTGTTCCGGAGAACGGTGTTTTAGTCATCTTGCCCATGAGGCATGGTTCGCAGGATTCATAATCAAGTGATTCCAAAAGTCCATCAGTATGGAGTTTCTTCATGCGCTTTACACCAATATGACCCAAATGACAGTGCCACAAATAAGTTGCACTATCATTATCAACTCTGCATCTTTTGGCTTCAACATTATGAATATGTCTATCACTACTATCGAGATTCAACAAAAATAGACCACTCTTCAAGGGTGCATGACCATAAAAGATATTACTCATATAAATAGAACAACCATTATTATCAGATTTAAATGAATAACCGTCTCGCATCAAATAAGATCCAGATATAATGTTCATGCTCAACGCTGGCAGCAAATAACAATTATTCAGGTCTAATACTAATCTCGAAGGTAGATGTAGAGGTAGCGTGCCGACGACGATCACGTCAACTTTGAAACCATTTCCCACGCACATCGTCACCTCGTCCTTAGCCAGTCTTCGCTTAATCCATAGTCCCTGTTTCGAGTTGCAAATATTAGCAACAGAACCATTATCAAATACCCAGGTGCTACTGCGAGCTCTGGTAAGGTACACATGAATAACATGTATATCACATATACCTTTGTTCACCTTGCCATCCTTCTTATCCACCAAATACTTGGGGCAGTTCCGCTTCTAGTGACCAGTCTGTTTGCAGTAGAAGCACTTAGTCTCAGGCTTAGGTCCATACTTAGGTTTCTTCTCCTGAGCAGCAACTTGTTTGCTGTTCTTCTTGAAGTTCCCCTTCTTCTTCCCTTTACCCTTTTTCTTGAAACTGGTGGTCTTGTTGACCATCAACAATTGATGCTCCTTCTTGATTTCTACCTCCGCTGCATTTAGCATTGCGAAGATCTCGGGAACTGTCTTATTCATCCCTCGCATATTATAGTTCATCATGAAGCTTTTGTAGCTTGGTGGCAGTGATTGAAGAACTCTATCAATGACACTATCAACAGGAAGATTAACTCCCAGTTGAGTCAAGTGATTACGATACCCAAACATTTTGAGTATATGTTCACTGACAGAACTATTCTCCTCCATCTTGCAGCTATAGAACTTATTGGATACTTCATATCTCTCAATCCGGGCATTTGCTTGAAATATTAACTTCAACTCCTGGAACATCTCATATGCTCCATGACGTTCAAAACGTCCTTGAAGTCCCGGTTCTAAGTTGTAAAGCATGGCACACTGAACTATCGAGTAGTCATCAACTTTACTCTGCCAGACGTTCTTAACATCATCAACAGCATCTGTAGTGGGCCTCGCACCCAGCGGTGCTTCCAGGACGTAATTCTTCTGTGCAATAATGAGGATAATACTCAAGTTACGGACCCAGTCTGTGTAATTGCTACCATCATCTTTCAACTTAGCTTTCTCTAGGAACACATTAAAATTCAATGGAATAGTAGCACGAGCCATTCATCTACAACAACATAGACATGCAAAAAAAACTATCAGGTACTAAGTTCATGATAAATTAAAGTTCAATTAATCATATTAATTAAGAACTCCCACTTAGATAGACATCACTCTGATCATCTAAGTGATCACATGATCCAAATCAACTAAACCATGTCCGATCATCACATGAGATGGAGTAGTTTTCAATGGTCAACATCACTATGTTGATCATATCTACTATATGATTCATGCTCGACCTTTCGGTCTCAGTGTTCCGAGGCCATATCTGCATATGCTAGGCTCGTCAAGTTTAACCTAAGTATTCTGCGTGTGCAAAACTGGCTTGCACCCGTTGTAGATGAACATAGAGCTTATCACACCCGATCATCACGTGGTGTCTCGGCACGACGAACTTTGGCAATGGTGCATACTCAGGGAGAACACTTTTACCTTGAAATTTAGTGAGAGATCATCTTATAATGCTACTGTCAAACAAAGCAGAATAAGATGCATAAAGGATAAACATCACATGCAATCAATATAAGTGATATGATATGGCCATCATCATCTTGTGCTTGTGATCTCCATCATCGAAGCACCGTCATGATCACCATCGTCACCGGCGCGATACCTTGATCTCCATCGTAGCATCGTTGTCGTCTCGCCAACTATTCCTTCTACGACTATCGCTACCGCTTAGTGATAAAGTAAAGCAATTACAGAGCGATTGTATTGCATACAATAAAGCGACAACCATATGGCTCCTGCCAGTTGCCGATAACTTGGTTGCAAAACATGATCATCTCATACAACAAAATATAGCATCATGTCTTGACCATATCACATCACAACATTCCCTGCAAAAACAAGTTAGACGTCCTCTACTTTGTTGTTGCAAGTTTTACGTGGCTGCTACGGGCTGAGCAAGAACCGTTCTTACCTACGCAACAAAACCACAACGATACTTCGTCAAGTTAGTGATGTTTTAACCTTCGCAAGGACCGGGCGTAGCCACACTTGGTTCAACTAAAGTTGGAGAAACTGACACCCGCCAGCCACCTGTGTGCAATGCACGTTGGTAGAACCAGTCTCACGTAAGCGTACGCGTAATGTCGGTTCAGGCCGCTTCATCCAACAATACCGCCGAACCAAAGTGTGACATGCTGGTAAGCAGTATGACTTGTATCGCCCACAACTCACTTGTGTTCTACTCGTGCATATAACATCTACGCATAAACCAGGCTCGGATGCCACTGATACATCTCCGTCGTATCTATAATTTTTGATTGTTCCATGCCAATATTCTACAACTTTCACGTACTTTTGGTAACTTTTCATACTATTTTTTGGGACTAACATATTGATCCAGTTCCCAGTGCCAGTTCCTATTTGTTGCATGTTTTTTGTTTCTCAGAATATCCATATCAAACAGAGTCCAAATGGGATAAAAACGGACGGAGATTATTTGTGGAATATATGTGAAATATGGGTAGAAAATCAATGCGAGACGGTGCCCGAGGGATCCACGAGGCAGGGGGCGCGCCCCTGACCCTTGTGGCCCCCCCGTAAGGCGGTTAATGCTCTTCTTTGGCCGCAAGAAAGCTAATTTTCTATGACGCCCCCGATTCAATAGTACACTAAACATACACGCAAACGTGTATGATCAAGATCAGGGACTCACGGGAAGATATCACAACACAACTCTACAAATAAAATAAGTCATACAAGCATCATATTACAAGCCAGGGGCCTCGAAGGCTCGAATACAAGAGCTCGATCATAGACGAGTCAGCGGAAGTAACAATATCTGAGTACAGTCATAAGTTAAACAAGTTCGCCTTAAGAAGGCTAGCACAAACTGGGATACAGATCGAAAGAGGCGCATGCCTCCTGCCTGGGATCCTCCTAAACTACTCCTGGTCGTCGTCAGCGGGCTGCACGTAGTAGTAGGCACCTCCCGAGTAGTAGTAGTAGTCGTCATCGACAGTGGCGTCTGGCTCCTGGACTCCAACATCTAGTCGCAGCAATCGGATATAGGAAAGGGGAAAAGGGGGAGAAAAGCAGCCGTGAGTACTCATCCAAAGTGGTCACAAGCAAGGAGCTACACTACATATGTATGCATTGGATCAAATGGAATAAGGCTATCATATGTGGACTGAACTGCAGAATGCTGGAATAAGAGGGGGATAGCTAGTCGTATCGAAGACTATGCTTCTGGCCACCTCCATCTTGCAGCATGTAGAACAGAGCAGAAGGTAAGTCCACCAAGTAGCATCGTGTAGCATAATCCTACCCGGCGATCCTCTCCTCGTCGCCTTGTTAGAGAGCGACCACCGGGTTGTATCTGGCACTTGGAAGGGTGTGTTTTATTAAGTATCCGGTTCTAGTTGTCATAAGGTCAAGGTACAACTCCAAGTCATCCTGTTACCGAAGATCACGGCTATTCGAATAGTTTAACTTCCCTGCAGGGGTGCACCACATTTCCCAACACGCTCGATCCCCTTTGTCCGGACACACTTTTCTGGGTCATGCCCGGCCTCGGAAGATCAACACATCGCAGCCCTACCTAGGCACAACAGAGAGGTCAGCACGCCGGTCTAAATCCTATGGCGCAGGGGTCTGGGCCCATCGCCCATTGCACACCTGCACGTTGCGAGGGCGGCCGGAGAGCAGACCTAGCCTCCTTTATACAAGAGCAGGCGTTCCAGTCCAACCCGGCGCGCGCCGCTCAGTCGCTAACGTCACGAAGGCTTCGGTTGATACCACGATGTCGAGTGCCCATAACTATCCCCGCGTAGTTGGTTAGTGCGTATAGGCCAGTAGCCAGACTCAGATCAAATACCCAAATCTCGTTAAACATGTTATTTTGAAGTAACCGTGAATGCCGACCAGGGCCAGGCCCACCTCTCTCCTAGGTGGTCTCAACCTGCCCTATCGCTTCGCCTCAAAGTAACAGTCGAGGGCCGTTGGGAACTCAGGCCCACCACTACCTGGATGGAGCCACCTGCCCCTTCAGCCCCCACATCCGAATCACTTGCGGGTACTCAACGAGTCGACCCGTCTTTAGTCACCACATGTATAGTATGTATATATGTATAAGTTATACCCGTGATCACCTCCCGAGTGATCACGACCCGATCGTATAGCATGGCAGACTGACAAGAATGTAGGGCCACTGATGATAATCTAGCATCCTATACTAAGCATTTAGGATTGCAGGTAAGGTATCAATAGTTGTAGCAACAATGACAGGCTATGCATAAGAATAGGTTTAACGGAAAGCAGTAACATGCTACACTACTCTAATGCAAGCAGTAGAGAGAAGAGTAGGCGATATCTGGTGATCACGGGGGGGGGGGGGGGGGGGGGGGGGGGGGGGGGGGGGGGGGGGGGGGGCTTGCCTGGTTGCTCTGGCAAGAGAGAGGGGTCGTCAACACCGTAGTCGTACTGGGTAGCAGCGGCGTCGGTCTCGGTGTCTAGCGAGAGAAGAGGGGGAAAACAATAAATATTAAGCAAACATATGCATAGCGATGCATGACATGACAAGTAGCGGTGCTAGGGGTGCCCTAACGCGGTATGAGGTGGTACCAGTGAAGGGGGGAAACATCCGGGAAAATATCCCCGGTGTTTCGCGTTTTCGGACAGATGAATCGGAGGGGGAAAGTTGCGTGTTCGCTATGCTAGGGACGCGTGGCAGATGAATGGCCCGTGCATCCGGATTCGTCTGGTCATTCTAAGCAACTTTCATGTACAAAGTTTTTCCATCCGAGCTACAGTTTATTTTATATTAATTTTAAAAGATTTAAATCATTTTTAGGATTTATTTAATTATTTAAATCAACATTATCCAGAATAGTGTTTGCTGACGTCGTCATGACGTCAGCAGTTGGCCTGCTCAACCTGACAGGTGGGTCCCACCCATCATAGACTGTTTAGTTAATTAAGAGTAGTTAATTAGGTTAATTAGTCATTAGGTTAATTAATCATTATTAGTTAATTTAATCAGAATTAATTAAGTTAATTAATTAATTTTATTATTATTATTATTAATTTTATTTTATTTTTATTTTATTTTTTAATACGTTCTGGGGCCGGGCCCCACTTGTCATAGATCCTAGGGGCCTTATCGGGCACACGGGCGTGGGTGGGCGCCGGGACGTGCGGGTACGAGCGCCCGAACTGGACGCAGCCAGTTAGGGCCACGGCGAGGGGAAAAACGCCGGCGTGGCACCAGCATGGCAGCGGCGAGGCCACGACGAGGCAAAAGGGGAAGAGCAGGGCGGCGGCCGGCGTGGAGCTCCGGCGGGAGGCAAAGGCGAGCATTGTCGGACCGTGCGGGGAGGAGGCCAGGGCGCGCGGGGCACGGACGGAGCGCGGCTATGGACGTCGTGACCGCTGGCGCGAGCGGGGCATGTGCGCAGAGAGCGGGGGGGGGAGCGGAGGGAGGCGGGGCCTCACCGGCATGGCCTGGACGCGCGAGGGGCACCCAGCGCACGCAGTCGGTCGCGTTGACGGAGCGGCCCCGGTGGGCGGTGCGAGCACGGGAAGTGGTCGGGTGCATCCACGACGCGGCGAGCGTGGTGGAAGCAGCAGACAGCGGCGACATAGCAAAGTAGTAGCGGGGCAGAGCAACAGAAGCAGCGGCGTGGGTGCTGGTTCGTGCCGGCGAGCGCGCATAGGGCGACCAAGGTCGTGGTCGTACGCGGACAGAGGCGGGGGAGCACAGGGCGCAGAGAGGAAGAGAGGCGGGGCTCACTGGGGGCACAGGGAACGGGGCAGTGGGGCTCGAGGAGGAGGTCGAAGATGGTGCGTCGCAGAGGAGGCAGTTCGACGAGGAAGGGCTCCGGGAATGGTGGTCCGGCGATGGTGAGGTGGCGCCGGCGATCCGGCAAACGACAGCGATGGCGTTCCGGTGGCCGCGGCGTCGAGCGTAGACGAGGTGGGCGGGCGCCGAGCACTGGACGGCTGGTCAGGGAGGAGGTGAGGACGGGGCTGCGTCGGTGCACCGGCGAGGCGGTTCGGCGACGGAATCGGGCCCCGATCTAGATCGGGGGCGATTGGGAGGAGAGAGTGGGGGGATCATGTGGGGGGAGTGGGTGCACTGGGAGGCCGGGTTGGACTAGGTTACAGGGTAGTGGGGGGTTAGGTGGACCGGGGTGGGCCGGCCAGGTGGGGTGGTCGACTGGGTCGAGGCCCAGTGGGGGAAGGGGGGGTTCTCTCTTTTTTCTTTTGTTCTTTTCTTTATTATTTATTTTCTTTTCTGTTTTATTTCATATTAATGTATTTAGGCATTTTCTAAAAAGGTGTTTTCTGCACTATAATTACCTAGGCATTTAACTGCACACTCCGAATATTTTTGTTTTGCAGTTTGAAGAAATATTATTTCGACTTGCAATTTAATTTTAAAAATGACTTTGATTTTTTAAGGGGAAAATTGGCTTAGTCAAACTTGATGACCTGGCACCATTAGTGTGAGGTCCCTGTAGCTTAAATATTCGGGCGTCACAATTCTCCTCCACTACAAGAAATCTCGTCCCGAGATTTAAGAGGTAGAGTAAGGGGGAAAGGTCGGGTTATGATATTCTAACGGATCTTCTCGAAGAAGTTAATCCCTTTCATTGGTGTCTTCATTTCTCCGCTTTAGTTCATCATGATGAAGCCGTCATCCTTTCTTCAGGATCTCCATCGTTCTTATGGAAAAGATAAGGGGGGAGACTTGGGAAGGACGGAGCTCAACACATGTTAGGTACTTGGGGCTATCTCAGTGAACGAGGTATAGAGGCATCTCTCGAGTTGAAATTCCAGAAAGTCATCGAGAGCAAGGTAAGAAAGTGCAATAAGAAATTTCAAGCGGATAGGCAATCGTTCATTGCCTGTAACAGAGTGTGAAAGGGTTCAAAGCAATGGGAATAAGTATTGTCTAATACCAGAATAGATCATCTCTAGAAAGGTGGCTCGTGAATTATGTACGAGGCCACGCGTGAGGAGTAACTTGGGAACATGAGTGTACAGGAGAGTCAGGTTTCGATCATGTGGAGCTGTGGGTTATGGGCCCACCATGTGGGTTAAAGTAGGAGGGCACTGACATCTTGCACGGTCATGATAGCAAGGCATCATGATAGCCAGGCATGTCAGAGAAGAGACTGTCGGTTATGTTGGAAACAACGTTGGTACCAAGGGCGAGGGACGAAGGAGCAAGGGGGGGAGGTGGCCGGCCAGGGAGAGGCATGCCAAGGGGAAGTCCTACTCCCACTAGGAGTAGGACTCCTCCTATTCCTAGTAGGAGTAGGAGAGGGGGAAGGAAAGGGAGAGGAGGAGAAGGAAAGAGGGGGGCGGCCCCCTTGCTCTAAACCAATTTGGTTTGGGCCTTGGGGGGCGCGCCCCACACTCCCCTTGCTGCCCTCTATTTCCACTAAGGCCCATGTAGGCCCATTAAGCCCCCGGGGGGTTCTGGTAACCCCAGGTACTCCGATATATGTCTGAAACCTTCCGGAACCTTTAAGGTGTCCGAACATAGTCGTCCAATATATCGATCTTTACGTCTCGACCATTTCGAGACTCCTCGTCATGTCCGTGATCACATCTAGGACTCCGAACTACCTTCGGTACATCAAAACACAAAACTCATAATACCGATCGTCACCGAACTTTAAGCATGCGGACCCTACGGGTTCGACAACTATGTAGACATGACCGAGACACGTCTCCGTCAATAACCAATAGCGGAACCTAGATGCTCATATTGGCTCCCACATATTCTACTAAGATCTTTATCGGTCAAACCGCATAACAACATACGTTGTTCCCATTGTCATCAGTATGTTACTTGCTCGAGATTCGATCGTCGGTATCTGAATACTTAGTTCAATCTCGTTACTGGCAAGTCTCTTTACTCATTCCGTAATGCATCATCCCGCACTAACTCATTAGTTACAATGCTTGCAAGGCTTACAGTGATGTCCATTACCGAGTGGGCCCAAAGATACCTCTCCGACAATCGGCGTGGCAAATCCTAATCTCGAAATACGCCCACTCAACAAGTACCTTCGGAGACACCTGTAGAGCACCTTTATAATCACCCAGTTATGTTGTGATGTTTGGTAGCACACAAAGTGTTCCTCCGGTAAACGGGAGTTGCATAATCTCATAGTCACAGGAACATGTATAAGTCACGAAGAAAGCAATAGCAACATACTAAACGATCAAGTGCTAAGCTAACGAAATGGTTCAAGTCAATCACATCATTCTCCTAATGATATGATCCCGTTAATCAAATGACAACTCATGTCTATGGCTAGGAAACATAACCATCTTTGATAAACGAGCTAGTCAAGGAGACGCATACTAGTGACACTCTGTTTGTCTATGTATTCACACATGTATCATGTTTCCGGTTAATACAATTCAAGCATGAATAATAAACATTTATCATGATATAAGGAAATAAATAATAACTTTATTATTGCCTCTAGGGCATATTTCCTTCACAATCATAACCTTCCAATATATCAATATTCATGTCTCGACCATTTCAAGACTCCTCGTCATGTACGTGATCTCATCCGGGACTCCGAACAACCTTCGGTACATCAAATCACATAAACTCATAATACCAATCGTCATCGAACGTTAAGTGTGCGGACCCTACTTGTTCGAGAACTATGTAGACATGACCGAGACTCATCTCCGGTCAATAACCAATAGCGGAACCTGGATGCTCATATTGGTTCCTACATATTCTACGAAGATCTTTATCGGTCAAACCGCACAACAACATATGTTGTTCCCTTTGTCATCAGTATGTTACTTGCCCGAGATTTGATCGTCGGTATCATCATACCTAGTTCAATCTCGTTACTGGCAAGTCTCTTTACTCGTTCCGTAATGCAACATCCCACAACTAACTCATTAGTCACATTTCTTGCAAGGCTTATAGTGACGTGCATTACCTGAGAGGGCCCAAAGATACCTCTCCGACAATCGGAGTGACAAATCCTAATCTCAGTCTATGCCAACTCAACAAACACCATCGGAGACACCTATAGAGCATCTTTATAATCACCCAGTTACATTGTGACATTTGGTAGCACTAAGTGTTCCTTCGGTATTCGGGAGTTGCATAATCTCATAGTCATAGGAACATGTATAAGTCATGAAGAAAGCAATAACAACAAACTAAACGATCAAAGTGCTAAGCTAACGGATGGGTCAAGTCAATCACATCATTCTCTAATGATGTGATCCCGTTCATCAAATGACAACTCATGTCCATGGCTAGGAAACTTAACCATCTTTGATTAATGAGCTAGTCAAGTAGAGGCATACTAGTGACACTTTGTTTGTCTATGTATTCACACATGTACTAAGTTTTCGGTTAATGCAATTCTAGCATGAATAATAAACATTTATCATGACATAAGGAAATATAAATAACTACTTCATTATTACCTCTAGGGAATGTTTCCTTCAGTCTCCCACTTGCACTAGAGTCAATAATCTAGATTACATTGTAATGATTCTAACACCCATGGAGTCTTGGTCCTGATCATGTTTTGCTCGTGGGAGAGGCTTAGTCAGCGGGTCTTCAACATTCAGATCCGTATGTATCTTGCAAATCTCTATGTCTCCCTCCTTGACTTGATCGCGGATGGAATTGAAGCGTCTCTTGATGTGCTTGGTTCTCTTGTGAAATCTGGATTCCTTTGCCAAGGCAATTGCACCAGTATTGTCACAAAAGATTTTCATTGGACCCGGTGCACTAGGTATGACACCTAGATCAGATATGAACTCCTTCATCCAGACTCCTTCATTTCTTGCTTCCGAAGCAGCTATGTACTCCGCTTCATTATTAGGGAATGAGTTGTCATTTGATTATCGGGATCACATCATTAGAGAATGATGTGATTGACTTGACCCATTCCGTTAGCTTAGCACTTGATCGTTTAAGTATATTGCTATTGCTTTCTTCATGACTTATACATGTTCCTATGACTATGAGATTATGCAACTCCCGAATACCGGAGGAACACCTTGTGTGCTATCAATCGTCACAACGTAACTCAGTGATTATAAAGATGCTCTACAGGTGTCTCCGAAGGTATTTGTTGGGTTGGCATATATTGAGATTAGGATTTGTCACTCCGAGTATCGGAGAGGTATCTCTGGGTCCTCTCGGTAATGCACATCACTATAAGTCTTGCAAGCAATGTTACTAATGAGTTAGTTGCGGAATGATGCATTACGGAACGAGTAAAGAGACTTGCCGGTAACGAGATTGAACTAGGTATGATGATATCGATGATCGAATCTCTGGCAAGTAACATACTGATGACAAAGGGAACAAAGTATGTTGTTATGTGGTTTGACCGATAAAGATCTTCGTAGAATATGTAGGAACCAATATGAGCATCCAGGTTCCGCTATTGGTTATTGATCGGAGATGAGTCTCGGTCATGTCTACATAATTCTCGAGCCTGTAGGGTCCGCACGCTTAATGTTTGGTGACGATCGGTATTATGAGTTTATGTGATTTGATGTACCGAAGGTTGTTCGGAGTCACGGATGAGATCATGGACATGCCGAGGAGTCTCGAAATGATCGAGATGTAAAGATTGATATATTGGAAGGCTATATTCCCGACATCGGAAAGGTTTCGAGTGATTCAGGTATTTTTTCAGAGTACCAGAGAGTTACGGCAATTCGCCGGAGGGGTCAATGGGCCTTCATGGGCCTTAGTGGAAAGAGAGGGCAGCAAGGAAGTGTGGGGTGTGCCCCCCTTCGGCCCTAACCGAATTGGTTTAGGGCTTTGGGGGCCGGCCCCCTCTTTCCTTCTCCCCTCCTCCTCTTTCCTTCCCCTCCTAGTTGGACTAGGAAAGGGGGAACCTACTCCTAGTAGGAGTGGGATTCCCCCCTTGGGGCACATCCTATGAGGCCCCCGGCCCCCTCCCCTTGCTCCTTTATATATGGGGGCAGGGGGCACCCTAGAACACACAAGTTGATCATTGATCTCTTAGCCGTGTGCGGTGCCCCCCTCCACCATAATCCACATCAGTCATATCATAGCGGTGCTTAGGCGAAGCCCTATTCCAGTAGTGTCATCATCACCATCATCACAATGTCGTGCTGATGAAACTCTCCATCGGCCTCAACTAGATCAAGAGTACGAGGGACATCACCGAGCTGAACGTGTGCAGATCGCGGAGGTGCCGTATCTTCGGTGCTAGGATCGGTTGGATCGTGAAGACGTACAACTACATCAACCGCGTTGTCATAACGCTTCTGCTTACGTTCTACAAGGGTACGTGGACAACACTCTTCCCCTCTCGTTGCTATGCATCACCATTATCTTGCGTGTGCATAGGAAATTTTTGAAATTACTGCGTTCCCCAACACCTTCTTCTTCGCCAAATACTTGGGGTAGTTCCGCTTCTAGTGACCAGTACCTTTGCAGTAGAAGCACTCAGTCTCAAGCTTAGGTCCATACTTGGGCTTCTTCACTTGAGCAGCAACTTGCTTGCCGTTCTTCTTGAAGTTCCCCTTCTTCCCTTTGCCTTTCTTCTCAAAACTGCTGCTCTTGTTGACCATCAACACTTGATGCTCCTTCTTGATTTCTACTTCCATAGCCTTTACCATTGCGAAGAGCTCGGGAATAGTCTTATCCATCCCTTGCATATAGTTCATCACGAAGCTCTTGTAGCTTGGTGGCAGTGATTGAAGAACTCTATCAATGACACTATCATCAGGAAGATTAACTCCTAGTTGAGTCAAGTGGTTGTGGTACCCAGACATTCTGAGTATATGTTCACTGACAAAACTATTCTCCTCCATTTTGCAGCTGTAGAACTTATTGGAGACTTCATATCTCTCAATCCGGGCATTTGCTTGAAATATTAACTTCAACTCCTGGAACATCTCATATGCTCCATGACGTTCAAAACGTCGTTGAAGTCCTGGTTCTAAGCCGTAAACATGGCACACTGAACTATCGAGTAGTCATCAGCTTTGCTCTGCTAGGTTTTCATAACATCTAGAGTTGCTCCTGCAGTGGGTTTGGCACCTAGCGGTGCTTCCAGGACCTAATTCTTCTGTGCAGCAATGAGGATAATCCTCAAGTTACGGACCCGGTCCATGTAGTTGCTATCATCATCTTTCAACTTAGCTTTCTCTAGGAACGCATTAAAATTCAATGGAATAGTAGCACGAGCCATTCATCTACAACAACATAGACATGCAAAAAAAACTATCAGGTACTAAGTTCATGATAAATTAAAGTTCAATTAATCATATTAATTAAGAACTCCCACTTAGATAGACATCCCTCTAATCATTTAAGTGATCACGTGATCCATATCAACTAAACCATGTCTGATCATCACGTGAGATGGAGTAGTTTTCAATGCTGAACATCACTATGTTGATCATATCTACTATATGATTCATGCTCGACCTTTCGGTCTCAGTGTTCCGAGGCCATATCTGCATATGCTAGGCTCGTCAAGCTTAACCCGAGTATTCTGCGTGTGCAAAACTGGCTTGCACCCGTTGTATGTGAACGTAGATCTTATCACACCCGATCATCACGTGGTGTCTCGGCATGACAAACTATAGCAACGGTGCATACTCAGGGAGAACACTCATACCTTGAAATTTGGTGAGAGATCATCTTATAATGCTACCACCGAACTAAGCAAAATAAGATGCATAAAGGACAAACATCACATGCAATCAAATAAGTGATATGATATGGCCATCATCATCTTGTGCCTTTGATCTCCATCTCCAAAGCACCGTCATGATAACAATCGTCACCGGCTTGACACCTTGATCTCCATCGAAGCATCATTCTCGTCTCACCAACTATTGCTTCTACGGCTATCGCTACCGCTTAGTGATAAAGTAAAGCAATTACATGGCGATTGCATTTCATACAATAAAGCGATAACCATAAGGCTCCTGCCAGTTACCGATAACTTTTACAAAACATGATCATCTCATACAACAATTTATATATCATCACATCTTGACCATATCACATCACAGCAAGCCCTGCAAAAACAAGTTAGACGTCCTCTACTTTGTTGTTGCAAGTTTAACGTGGCTGCTACGGGCTTCTAGCAAGAACCGTTCTTACCTACGCATCAAAACCACAACAATTTTTTGTCAAGTTTGCTGTTTTAACCTTCAACCAGGACCGTGCGTAGTCACACTCAATTCAACTAAAGTTGGAGAAACAGACACCCACTAGCCACCTGTGTGCGAAGCACGTCGGTAGAACCAGTCTCATGAACGCGGTCATGTAAAGTCGGTCTGGGCCGCTTCATCCAACAATACCGCCGAATCAAAGTATGACATGCTGGTAAGCAGTATGACTATTATTGCCCACAACTCTTTGTGTTCTACTCATGCATATAACATCTACACATAGACCTGGCTCTGATGCCACTGTTGGGGAACGTAGTATTTCAAAAAAATTCCTACGATCACGCAAGATCTATCTTGGAGAAGCATAGCAATGAGCGGGGAGAGTGTGTCCATGTACCCTCGTAGACCGAAAGCGGAAGCGTTAAGTCACGCGGTTGATGTAGTCGAACGTCTTCGCGATCCAACTGATCAAGTACCGAACGCACGACACCTCCGCGATCTGCACACGTTCAGCTCAGTGACGTCCCTCGAACTCTAGATCCAGATGAGGCCAAGGGAGAGTTTCGTTAGCACAATGGCATGGTGACGGTGATGATGAAGTTACCGACGCAGGGCTTCGCCCAAGCACTACGACAATATGACCGAGGTGGAAATCTGTGGAGGGGGCACCACACACGGCTAAGAGATCAACTTGTGTGTTTATGGGGTGCCCCCTCCCCCATATATAAAGGAGTGGAGGAGGGGGAGGGCCGTCCTCCTATGGCGCGCCCCAAGGGGGATTCCTACTCCTACTAGGAGTAGGTTTCCCCCTTTCCTAGTCCAACTAGGAGGGGGAAGGAAGGGGAAGAGGGAGAGAAGGAGGGGAGCGGGGGCGGCCCCCCTCCCCAATTCAGATTGGGCTTTGGGGGGCGCGCCCCACCACTTGTCCTCCTCCTCCTCTCTTCCACCATGGCCCATTAAGGCCCATTAACTCCCAGGGGGATTCCGGTAACCCCCGGTACTCCCGGAAATGCCCGAACTCATCCGAAACCTTTCTGATGTCCAAACATAACCTTCCAATATATCAATCTTCATGTCTCGATAATTTTGAGACTCCTCATCATGTCCGTGATCTCATCTGGGACTCCGAACTACATTCGGTACATCAAATCACATAAACTCATAATACCAATCGTCATCAAATGTTAAGCGTGCGGACCCTACGGTTTCGAGAACTATGTAGACATGACCGAGACTCATCTCTGGTCAATAACCAATAGCGGAACCTGGATGCTCATATTGGTTCCTACATATTCTACGAAGATCTTTATCGGTCAGACCGCACAACAACATACGTTGTTCCCTTTGTCATCGGTATGTTACTTGCCCAAGATTCGATCGTCGGTATCATCATACATAGTTCAATCTTGTTACCGGCAAGTCTCTTTACTCGTTCCGTAATGCAACATCCCGCAACTACTCATTAGTCACATTGCTTGCAAGGCTTATAGTGATGTGCATTACCTAAGAGGGCCCAGAGATACCTCTCCGACAATCGGAGTGACAAATCCTAATCTTGATCTATGCCAACTCAACAAACACCATCGGAGACACCTGTAGATCATCTTTATAATCACCTAGTTACATTGTGACGTTTGATAAAACACTAAGTGTTCCTACGGTATTCGGGAGTTGCATAACCTCATAGTCATAGGAACATGTATAAGTCATGAAGAAAGCAATAGCAACAAACTAAACGATCGAAGTGATAAGCTAACGGATGGGTCATGTCAATCACATCATTCTCTAATGATGTGACCCCGTTCATGAAATGACAACTCATGTCCATGGCTAGGAAACTTAACCATCTTTGATTAACGAGCTAGTCAAGTGGAGGCATACTAGTGACACTTTGTTTGTCTATGTATTCACACATGTACTAAGTTTCTGGTTAATACAATTCTAGCATGAATAATAAACATTTATCATGATATAATTGAAATATAAACAACAACTTTATTATTGCCTCTAGGGCATATTTCCTTCATTAGTTGCGGGATGATGCATTACGGAACGAGTAAAGAGACTTGCCAGTAACAAGATTGAACTAGGTATGAAGATAGCGACGATCGAATCTCGGGAAAGTAACATGCCAATGACAAAGGGAATGGCGTATGTTGTTATGCGGTTTGACCAACAAAGATCTTCGTAGAATATGTAGGAACCAATATGAGTATCCAGGTTCCGATATTGGTTATTGACCGGAGATGTGTCTCAGTCATGTCTACATAGTTCTCGAACCCGTAGGGTCCGCACACTTAACGTTCGATGACGATTTGTATTATGAGTTATGTGTTTTGGTGACCGAAGTTTGTTCAGAGTCCCGGATGAGATAACGGACACGACGAGGAGTCTCAAAATGGTCGAGAGGTACAGATTCATATATTGGAAGGTTATATTCGGACATCGGAATGGTTCCGAGTGATTCAGGTATTTTATCGGAGTACCGAGGGGTTACCGGAACCCCCTGAGGGAAATCATGGGCCTCATAGTCATAGGCCATGGGAGAGAAGAGGGGACAACTCACAAGGGGGAAGTGCGCCCCCAAGGGGAGTCCGAATAGGAAGGGGAGGGGGCGCGGCCCCCCTTTCCCTCTTCATGTCCTCTCCTTCCCTCTTTGCCCCTCCATTGGAAGGAGAAGGTGGGGGGGGGTCGACTCAAGTAGGACTCCCCCATTGGCGCGCCCCTCCTAGGCCGCCGGCCTCCTCCTCCCCCGTTTATATACGGGGGTGGGGGCACCCAAAAGGCAAACCAATATTTCTCTTAGCCGTGTGTGGTGCCCCCCTCCACAGTTTACTCCTCCGGTCATAGCGTCATAGTGCTTAGGCGAAGCCCTGCGCGGATCACATCACCATCACTGTCAGCACGCCGTCGTGCTGTCGGAACTCTCCCTCGACCCACTACTGGATCAAGATTTCGAGGGACGTCATCGAGCTGAACGTGTGCTAAACACGAAGGTGCCGTACGTTCGGTACTTGGATCGGTTGAATCATGAAGACGTTCGACTACATCAACCGCGTTAACATAACGCTTCCGCTTTCGGCCTACGAGGGTACATGGACACACTCTCCCCCTCTCGTTGCTATGCATCTTCTAGATAGATCTTGCGTGATTGTAGGATTTTTTTTGAAATTGCATGCTACGTTCCCCAACAAGTAGCTAAGTACCTTGCTAACAAAACTTGTTAAAAGATCCGCACATGTTGTCAACATAATCACAGTTGGACCCCACTTTATGTAGGCCCTACTTAAGTGCACTCGATTAGTGTTCATCATGTCTTTAGCTCCCTCAATAGTGAACTGTGCAAGCCTTGCTCTATTGTAGTTGAACAATACTGTATTAGGAGATTTAGCACACCTCCAAAACCATTTAGATAATGTTCA
The DNA here is from genome assembly GCF_003073215.2 of Triticum urartu. Taxonomy (NCBI): domain Eukaryota; kingdom Viridiplantae; phylum Streptophyta; class Magnoliopsida; order Poales; family Poaceae; genus Triticum; species Triticum urartu. Next base: position 442,534,462 of record NC_053028.1, on the reverse strand, counting down.
AGATGTTTTTTCTTCCAATTTGCATATGTGTCTTGCACACATTCAATGCTTTGCTTTTGGGAGAATATCCACAATAGACCTAACGCCTTCTGGCTAATCCGAGATAAATACCCAACCACAACCCTTGTTCTTTTATTTCCAAATCCATGTGAAGTTCGACAAGAAACCAGAACCATGATTAATATGTCTCTTTCTCAACAAATGTCCAATCAATATGATACATTTGATTGCTTGGAACTCTTTTATAGCACATAACATATGCCATAGCAAGCCCCTTTAAATAAACACCCATCAACCCCTATTGCTTTTCTACACCCAATGAGAAACCTTTTTACATGCATCAAAACACATGTAAAACATCTGAAAAGATACGGGCTATCTGTTTCATATAGATCCAATTCTACTGCAACTATGCTACCTGGGTTTGTTTTGAGCAGCTCTAACTGACAGTTCAAAAACTTTTGAATACTCTCCTTCTATAGAATGCATCATTTCCTGCATGACTATTTTCTTTGCCCTCCTGCACTATGCAATGGTCACATTAGCAGAGAGCTCCTCAAGCATTGTTTTCCTTATGTCCTGTTGCTTCCAATCACTACTGCAGGATGCTTCTAACGCGACACTATGATCAAAGACCCTTTGACGAAACTATGTGCGATGCATTAATCGCAAACGATGATGCAAAAAACCTGTCAAAAGATGCAAAATGTTTGCGATGAAGGATTCATCAAATATGATTCAGATTTTAGTTGCGTCTGCGATGCAGGGCAGACAATTTAGTTCAATTAACTATTTGTGATGAGGAAGAACAAAAGAAATAGGGAGCCAGATGAAGGCATGTGCAATATACGGCATACAGTTCACTCGGATAAACTGTTTGTGATGAGGCGGAACAATAGAAATGGGCAGCCAGATGAAGGTGTGTGTGATATACGGCATACAGTTCACTCGGATGAACTGTTTTTGATTAGGTATCACAAAAGAAACAGTCAGCCATATCAAGGTGTGTGCGATATACGGCATACGGTTCACTTGGATGAACTGTTTTTGAGTAGGCAATGCAACAAGAACAGTTCAGCCAGATCAAGGTGTGTGCAATGGAGGGCATACAGTTCATTCTGATAAACTGTTTATGTTGAGCCAAGAGAACAGAAACATTTCACATAAACAAGATGTGTGTAATACGCGGCAAACATCCAATTACATAGGTGGCTAGTACACACATGACATTTCCACACACCAAAGTAAACTATTACATGGATAATTAACTATGATAAACGATCATCTGATCATCATCTACTTCTTGTGCTAGTTCGATGTTCCTTCTATGATAAGTTTCCATTAATTGATGATGTTTTAAGAACACACCACTGTTTCCCACCATTTCCTCACTGGTTTCCTGCCACCCAGCGATATTGCGCGTAAACCTAGGCGGCGTGTGACGCTTTGAGGCAACAAGTGCAGCCTGTAGCACACCCACCTTTTCCAAGCATGCAAACCCACCAAAGCGCTGCCTTTGCCATCAACCTCGTTGATGAGGAAAACGAGAAGGCGCCACTACCCGTCTGGGCCGAGGTGCTCCCCGGCAACACGATGGACGACGCCATGATGCGCGTCATCGCCAGGGTTGAGCAGACCCTTGGCGCATGGCGCTTCAGCGTCGCAGATCAAGATAGGCATGTTAGCGTCGAGAGGCTGCAGCTCACCGCACAATATGATCAATGGCACTCCACAGAGCAAGGTAGGTGCATCCACGCAGATAGGCTGCGGCTCACCGCACGACGAGACCGTTGGAGCGCCGCAGAGCGAGAGGCGTGGCGCGCCTGTCGGTGTCAAAACCGGCAGATCTCGGGTAGGGGGTCCCAAGTTGTGGGTCATGGATCGATGGGTACCAGGAGACAGGGGATGTTTACGCAGGTTCGGGCCCTCTTAATGGGGGTAATACCCTACTTCCTACTTGATCGATCTTGATGAATATAGAGATTACAAGAGTTGATCTACCTCGAGATCATATGTTGTGGTTTAAAACCTAAGGGTATGATGAGTAATATCATAATGATCTAGCATATATCCCTATCGACTAGCCCGGCCTCGGCTTATATAATGTACCAGAGGCCTAGGATAACAAGAGTCCTAGTCGAATACATCGGTGGAGAGGAGTCCTTGTCTTGATCACCAAGTCTTGTGGAATCTTCCTCATGTATACATCGGCTGTCCGAACTGGCCCATGAGTAAACAGCCATGGGGTTCCTCGACCCAATCCAACTGATCAGGAGATGACATGGTGAGTACCCCCTAGTCCAGGACACCGTCAGTAGCCCCCTGAACCGGTCTTCAAGTTGGGGACGCTCCTCGATTCTTCCGAACTGTTCTTCATCTTCGGTCGTCGGCCTTGAAAACGGGTTCAACAAATCTTTCTCATCTTCAATCTTGAGGATCACCGAAGTGAATCCGAAGAGTTTACACGTCGGGTATCCGAGGAGCCCCTTTAATTTCTCGGCCTTTATCAATGCCTTGTTATTTTTTACACCACACCTCGGGTTTGAAGTTGTTCCCGTGCGGCGGTGTCCTCTTGCATCCGAGCCGCAACACCGGACTGCATTCGAGGTATCCATTGTAGCCGAGCACCAACGCCGGACTGTATCCGAGCTCCAACGCAGGACTGTATCCGAGTTCCAACGTTGGAGTATATCCGAGGTGTTATATATCACATTGGCTTGAAGAAGTTTGAAGGAGGTTAGCTGAGCTTAATGCCGGAAATGCCCTCTATAGAGCCAGCCACTGGCATCCGAGCTTTATGCCAGACTGCTTCCGAGGTGATGCACCACCTCGTGCTTGGGCTGATTGTTTGCAGATTTTATTTCTGATTGATGCAATTTATTTAATGATGAGATATATAGCCAGTAGCCCTCAAGGTGTGTGTCGGCCAAAAATCCGAGATGCACCTGAAGGAAAACATAAAAACCGCTGATCCCAGTAGCCCCTGAGACTCAGGTCGATTCACGAAATCGGCCTGAGGATCAACTCCTAGCTCTCCAGCATACTTAGGAATAGAAACACGGTGCAATATATTAGAGGAAATAGTGATCAGCAGACGGGCCCTTGAGAGAGGGTCTTGAGAAGTCGCCGTAATATACTAGCTTGATGCCGGATAGGTTCCAGATGGTGCCTATTGTTGTCCGAAGACGCGTTTGCCCTTAGCTCGGTCAAGCCGAACACTTGAGCACTTTGAATTTTCTGCATTGAATAGGCACTGCAGTAGCTCCCGAGCCACTAGTCGGGTGGCAACACCAGATCAGGGGATCGATGTGCCCCTTTAATATTTATAAATAGTGAGCGCGAAGCCCAGTAGCCCCCGAGCCTTAATGTGGGCACGGGTGGCCGAATTAAGGATCGACATCCGTTCGACATAAAAATTTGTTATGTTTAACACAAACTTCTCAAGAAGAGAATAAGATCTCTTAAAGGAGCTTAGAGCTGGTCGAAATCCAAGCTCGCCAAGGTAGGCCCCAAGGGGTTTAAAAGATGGGTGGTAGTAAATGGATTTTACTCACAATTTTTATATGTAATGATTCTATGCATCCAAGTACTTTACATTATTAATGCTCGCATTCGCATGGTACAAAACTTTGTTGACCAACCATCGGCTTCAACCTCCTCGACCAGTAGCTGGGGAGTGTTTGTCCTACTTTATAAAGCCTTTACAAGGGCAAAGTTTTAGGACAAACAAGGCAATTCGTCCATACGGTTTTATAAACAAAGGTATGCGAAGATATATGCTATATTGCTATTAAATATAAAAAACATCTTCCAAAGAAAATAGTCCCGCTATCGGTTCCTTTCTTTGGGTTGTCATGCTGATCATGATCATGAAACCTCACCTCCGATCAATGTGGGAGGAAAATATTGAGGATTTAGTTTGGGAAATTTCCCGAACTATGTGGTCCATAGCGAACCTAAATTTTCACTTCCGTCGTTTCCAACCAATTATATCCTTTAAGATTGCTAGCTTTTGGCTTCACCCAGTCCGAGGTACTAACTCGGATGACCCGGTAGTAACAATCACAGAGGTGCTCCCTTTACCGCCTAGCCGAACAATCGGGAACGTAGGGGTAAGCACAGGAGCCAGGCAACCCAGCTTGGCAAAAATCTTAAGTCAAATGGATGCATATTTATGGCTTTATAATGATGATTACGGAAGGTAACCCTCATATATTAAATACAAACACCGATGATATGTTTATTTTGACTTCGTTGCGACCGTTTATCAGTTGAAAGTGGCCCATCGTCGGCTTCCACCCCTTTGTAGATGCTACGCAGGGTGTTTCCGCAATAAAAAAACAACCCTTAGTCGACGTCTCGGTGCCCGAAGGCGGTTGTGTTAGCGGAAACGAGGCAATCAGATATGCGGGCTTTATAACTTTCACTTAGTCATAGGAGCTTAATGTTGGGAGGCTAGTTACTAGCCCCCAGTTAGTGTTCGGTGACAGACGAGGTCAAGCTGTAAACACTTCGGCCAATGTTATGAATGGCCCATCATTTGACATGGGGTGACCAGATACGTCCATTTTGCATCATGCTTTTATATCGATATTTATCGCATTATGGACTGTTATTTCACTTTATGACACAATACTTATGGCTATTCTCTCTTATTTTACAAGGTTTACATAAGGAGGGAGAATGCCGGCAGCTGGAATTCTGGGCTGGAAAATGAGCAAATATTAGAGACCTATTCTGCGCAACTCCAAAAGTCCTGAAACTTCACGGAACATCTTAAAATAAATAAAGAAAAATCCTCGCCAAAGATGAAGGCCAGGGTGCCCACACCCTTCTCACGAGGGTGGGGGCGCGCCCTAAGAAAAATCCTCGCCAAAGATGAAGGCCAGGGTGCCCACACCCTTCTCACGAGGGTGGGGGCGCCCCCATAGGGCGCGCCCCCTACCTTGTGGGCCCCCTGGTGGCTCTCTGACGCCCATCTTCTCCTATATGAAGTCTCTCTATGAGAAAAAAATTAGAAGGAACTTTTCGGGACGAGACTCCGCCGCCACGAGGCGGAACCTTGGCTGATCCAATCTAGAGCTCCGGCAGAGCTGTTCTGCCAGGGAAACTTCCCTCCGGGAGGGGGAAATCATCACCATCATCATCACCAATGCTCCTCTCATCGGGAGAGGGCAATCTCCATCAACATCTTCACCAGCACCATCTGAACTCCAAACCCTAGTTCATCTCTTGTATCCAATTCTTGTCTCAAAGTCCGGGATTGGTGCTAGTAGGTTGCTAGTAGTGTTGGTTACTCCTTGTAGTTGATGCTAGTTGGTTTATTTGGTGGAAGATCATATGTTCAGATCCTATATGCATATTATTACCCCTCTGATTATGAACATGAATATGCTTTGTGAGTAATTACGTTCGTTCCTGAGGACAAGGGAGAAGTCTTGCTATTAGTAGTCATGTGAATTTGGTATTCGTTTGATATTTTGATAAGATGTATGTTGTCTAGCCTCTAGTGGTGTTATGTGAACGTCGACTACATAACACTTCACCATTATTTGGGCCTAGAGGAAGGCATTGGGAAGTAATAAGTAGATGATGGGTTGCTAGAGTGACAGAAGCTTAAACCCTAGTTTATGCGTTGCTTCGTAAGGGGCTGATTTGGATCCATATGTTTCATGCTATGGTTAGGTTTACCTTAATACTTTTGTTGTAGTTGCGGATGCTTGCAATAGAGGTTAATCATAAGTGGGATGCTTGTTCAAGTAAGAACAACACCCAAGCACCGGTCCACCCACATATCAAATTATCAAAGTATCAAACGCGAATCATATGAACGTGATGAAAACTAGCTTGACGATATTCCCATGTGTCCTCGGGAGCGCTTTTCCTATTATAAGAGTTTGTTCCGGCTTGTCCTTTGCTACAAAAGGATTGGGCCACCTTGCTGCACTTTATTTACTTCTGTTACTCATTGCTCGTTACAATTCATCCTAGCACAAAACTATCTGTTACCACTTATTTCGGTACTTGCAGAGAATACCTTGCTGAAAACCGCTTATCATTTCCTTCTGCTCCTTGTTGGGTTCGACACTCTTACTTATCGAAAGGACTATGATAGATCCCCTATACTTGTGGGTCATCAAGACTCTTTTCTGGCGCCGTTGCCGGGGAGTGTAGCGCCTTTGGTAGGTGGAATTTGTTTAGGAAAAATTTATATAGTGTGCTGATATTTACTGTCACTTGTTACTATGGAAAGTAATTTTCTGAGGGGCTTGTTCGGAGTATCTTCACCCCGTCCAGTAGAGCAAAGAGTTGCTCCTCAACCTACTGAACCTATTGAAAATGAAACTCCTTTTAAATTTCCTTCGGGTATGATGGAAAAACTGCTAGCTAACCCTTTTACAGGAGATGGAACAAAGCATCCTGATAATCACTTAATATATGTGGATGAAGTTTGTGGATTATTTAAGCTTGCAGGTATACCCGATGATGTTGCTAAGAAGAAGGTCTTCCCTTTATCTTTGAAGGGAGACGCATTGATATGGTATTGGCTATGTGATGATATGAGATCATGGGACTATAAAAGATTGAAGCTGGAATTTCATCAAAAGTATTACCCTATGCATCTTGTTCATTGTGATCGCAATTATATATATAATTTCTAGCCTCGCGAAGGAGAAAGCATCGCTCAAGCTTGGGGGGAGGCTTAAATCAATGTTATATTCATGCCCCAATCATGAGCTCCGAGAAATATTATGCAAAGTTTTTTCGCTTTCTGAAACATCGCACCACTCGATACTTCTTGTGCTGGCTCTTTTATGATTGAAGACTATTGAATTCGATGGAATTTATTGGATAGATTAAACGCACTCTGAAGATTGGGACCTCGACTAGAAGGTAAGGAGTCAGTATCACCTAAGTTTGATTGTGTTAAATCTTTATGGATACCGATGATTTTCCGTAAGTTTAGCACTAAATATGGACTTGACTGAGATAGTAGCTTCTTCTGTGAATCTTTTGCTACTTATGTTGATCTCCCTAAGGAGAAGTGGTTTAAATATCATCCTCCCATAGAAGTAAAAGTAGCTGCACCTATTAAAGTTGAAGAAACGACTGTCACTTATAATGATCCTATTGTTCCTACTTCTTATGTTGAGAAACCACCTTTCCCTGTTAGAGTAAAGGATCATGCTAAAGCTTCAACTGTTGTTCGTAAAAGCAATATTAGAACTTATACACCTCCTGAGCAAGTTAAAGTAGAACCTAATATTGCTATTGTTAAAGATCTCTTGTCTGATAATATTGATGGGCATGTTATTCAGTTCGAGTTTAAGATAAACATAGACCTGTGGTAGGCGTGCCTGTTATTTCTGTTAAAATAGGAGATCATTGTTATCATGGCTTATGTGATATGGGTGCTAGTGCTAGTGTTATACCTCATGACTTATACAAAGAAATTATGCATGATATTGCACCTGTTGAGTTAGAAGAAATTGATGTCACAATTAAACTTGCTAATAGAGATACTATTGCACCAATTGGAATTGTTAGAGATGTTGAAGTCTTGTGTGGGAAGACTAAATATCCTACTGATTTTCTTGTTCTCACTTCTCTGCAAGATAGCTTTTGTCCCATTATATTTCATAGACCCTTCTTAAATACTGTCAATGCTACCATAGATTGCACAAAGAATGTGGTTACTGTTGGCTGGATTGATAATGGTTCATGAGTTTATTTCTCTAAATTTAGTAACATCGTGAGGAAGAATTACCTAGTAAGGATGAAATATTGGTCTGCTCTATTGCCGTACCTCCTAGTGATCCTTTAGAACACTATTTGCTAACATGAAAATGATATGTTCATGAATGAAGAGGGAAATAGATGAAGTAATTTTAACAGGAACCTATGCTGCATCACAATTTGTGTGTTGAAATTTTAGGGATCTCTCCACCCAAGGGTGATCCATGTTGAGATTAAACCGTTGCCTTGATAATCTAAATATGCTTATTGATGAAAAGAAGATATATCCTGTATTATTATTAGTGCTAACCTTTCAGAGCATGAAGAAGAAAGATTATTGAAAACTCTGAAGAAGCATCATGCTGCTATTGGATATACTCTTGATGATCTTAAGGGCATTAGTCCCACTCTATGTCAACATAAAATAAATTTGGAAGCAGATGCCAAACCAGTTCGTGATCCTAACGACGTCTGAATCCTAAAATGAAAGAAGTGGTAAGAAAAGAAATACTAAAGCTTCTGGAGGCAAGTATAATCTATCCCGTTGCTGATAGTGAGTGGGTAAGTCCTGTCCATTGTGTCGCTAAGAAAGGAGGTATTACTGTTGTTCCTAATGATAAAGATGAATTGATTCCCAAAGAATTATCAACAGTTATAGGATGGTAATTGATTTCCACAAATTAAATAAAGCTACTAAGAAAGATCATTACCCCTTACCTTTTATTGATCAATTACTAGAAAGATTATGCAAACATACACACTATTGCTTTCTAGATGGTTATTCCGGTTTCTCTCAAATACCTGTGTCGGCTAGAGATCAATCAAAGACTACTTTTACATGCCCTTTTGGTACTTTTGCTTATAGACGTATGCCTTTTGGTTTATGTAATGCACCTGCTACCTTTCAAAGATGCATGATGGCTATATTCTCTGACTTTTGTGAAAAGATTTGTGAGGTTTTCATGGACGAATTTTCCGTCTATGGTTCCTCTTTTGATGATTGCTTGAGCAATCTTGATCGAGTTTTGCAGAGATGTGAAGAAACTAATCTTGTCTAGAATTGGGAAAAGTGCCACTTAATGGTTAATGAAGGTATTGTCTTGGGGCATAAAGTTTCTGAAAGAGGTATTGAAGTTGATAAAGCCAAGGTTGATGCTATTGAAAAGATTCCATGTCCCAAGGACATCAAAGGTATAAGAAGTTTCCTTGGTCACGCTGGATTTTATAGGAGGTTCATTAAGGACTTCTCAAAAATTTCTCGGCCTCTGACTAATTTATTGCAAAAAGATATACCATTTGTCTTTGATGATGATTGTGTAGAAGCATTTGAGATACTTAAGAAAGCATTAGTCTCTGCACCTATTGTTCAGCCACCTGATTGGAATTTACCCTTTGAAATTATGTGTGATGCTAGTGATTATGCTGTAGGTGCTGTTCTAGGGCAAAGAGTTGATAAGAAATTAAATGTTATTCATTATGCTAGTAAGACTCTAGACAATGCTCAAAGAAATTATGCTACTACTGAAAAAGAGCTTTTAGCAGTTGATTTGCTTGTGATAAGTTCAGATCTTATATTGTTGATTCTAAAGTAACTATTCAAACTGATCATGCTGCTATTAAATATCTTATGGAAAAGAAAGATGCTAAACCTAGACTTATTAGATGGGTTCTCTTGCTACAAGAATTTGATTTGCATATTGTTGATAGAAAGGGAGCTGAGAACCCTGTTGCAGACAACTTGTCTAGGTTAGAAAATATTCTTGATGACCCACTACCTATTAATGATAGCTTTCCTGATGAACAATTAAATGTTATAAGTACTTCTCGTAGTACTCCATGGTATGCTGATTATGCTAATTATATTGTTGCTAAGTTTATACCACCTAGCTTCACATACCACAAAAGAAAAAGTTCTTCTATGATTGAGACATTACTTTTGGGATGACCCACATCTTTATAAAGAAGGAGTAGATGGTGTTATTAGACGTTGTGTACCTGAGCATGAACAGGAACAGATCCTACGCAAGTGTCACTCCGAGTCTTATGGAGGACACCACGCTGGAGATAGAACTGCACATAAGGTATTGCAATCTGGTTTTTATTGGCCTACTCTCTTCAAGGATGCCCGTAAGTTTGTCTTATCTTGTGATGAATGTCAAAGAATTGGTAATATTAGTAGACGTCAAGAATGCCTATGAATTATTCACTTGTTAATTGAACCATTTGATGTTTGGGGCTTTGATTATATGGGACCTTTTCCTGCCTCTAATGGATACACACATATTTTAGTTGCTGTTGATTACGTTACTAAGTGGGTAGAAGCTATTCCAACTAGTAGTGCTGATCATAACACTTCTATTAAAATGCTTAAGAAGTTATTTTCTGAGGTTTGGAGTCCCTAGATATTTAATGACTGATGGTGGTTCACACTTTATTCATGGTGCCTTTCATAAAATGCTTGCTAAATATGATGTTAATCATAGAATTTCATCTCCTTATCACCCTCAGTCTAGTGGTCAAGTAGAGTTGAGCAATAGAGAGCTCAAATTAATTTTGCAAAAGACTATTAATAGGTCTAGAAAGAATTGGTCTAAGAAACTTGATGATGCATTATGGGCTTATAGAACAGCATATAAAAATCCTATGGGTATGTCTCCGTATAAAATGGTTTATGGAAAAGCATGTCACTTACCTCTCGAACTAGAACATAAGGCATATTGGGCTATTAAAGAGCTTAACTATGATTTTAAACTTGCCGGTGAGAAGAGGTTATTTGATATCAGCTCACTTGATGAATGGAGAACCCAAGCTTATGAAAATGCCAAGTTGTTTAAAAAAAGTTAAAAGATGGCATGACAAAAGGATACAAAAGCGTGAGTTTAATGTAGGTGATTATGTATTGCTATACAACTCTCATTTAAGATTTTTTGCAGGAAAACTTCTCTCTAAATGGGAAGGCCCCTATGTTATCGAAGAGGTCTATCGTTCCGGTGCCATAAAAATCAACAACTTCGAAGGCACAAATCCGAAGGTGGTAAACGGTCAAAGAATTAAACACTATATCTCAGGTAATCCCATAAATGTTGAAACCAATATTATTGAAACCGTAACCCCGGAGGAATACATAAGGGACACTTTCGAGACCATTTCAGACTCCGAAAAGGAATAGGTATGTGGTACGGTAAGTAAACCGACTCCAAAACAATTTTTAAGGCAATATTTCTCCATTTTGGAATATTTAGAAAAATAGAAAAATAAGTAGCAGTCGGGAAGGACACGAGGGCCCCACGAGGGTGGTGGGCGCGCCCCCTACCTCGTGAGCACCTCGTGTGCCTTCCGGACTCCGTTTTCTTGCACGATACGTATTTTGGTCGGTAAAAATTCATTATATAACCTCTCCCGGAAGGTTTTGACTCCCGTATCACGCAAACCTCCTCTGTTCTTGTTTCGAGCTGTTTTCTGTCAGGGTTTTCTAGGCTAGGCATCATGTCGTCTCCCTCCTCCAACAATGGTGACAACGATGCTTGGCTAATGAAGATAGATCTGAAGAGGGAAGAACCCACGAGGGTCAACAAGGATGAAAGGATCAAGAAGGCCACGGAGGATCAAGCTCCAGCAGCAAAAGACATACTTCAACTTGATCATAACCTTCTTACCCCAACTGAGATCGAAGCTTTCAAGATGATTGAGTTAGCTCGTATACAAAACAAGTATCTCACACAAGAAAATATTTTGTTGAAGGAGCATATTGTCACACTCAAGGGCATTATTCGCAAGCTGGAGGACCTCTTACGCTCGATGTGCGATTATCCGACACCCCACCTTCTTCACCGACAAAGGAGATATAATCACATGGGTATGGGCACTCCCCTTGGCAACTGCCAAGCTTGGGGGAGGTGCCCCGGTATCGTATCACAATCACAACTCCTATCTTTACCATTTTCTTAGTTCGATCCTATTAGTAGTATCTTGATCTAGTAGAATAAAGTTTATGGCATGATCTAGTTTTGAGTTTTGCTTTATGATCTCTCTATGTAATCGAGTCCGTGAGACTATATATAATAAAGATTAGTGTTGAGTCAAGGGCTTGATTATTTTGCCATGATCTTGGGTGAATAAAAGAAAAGAAAAAAAATAAGAAACAAAAAGTTCATATTGATCTTATTGAGAGTAATGACTTCACATAGAAAGAGTATGATGATTAAAAGTTGTTGGGAGTTGGCAGACATAGCTTTGGTCATTGTTGCAATTAATAGGAAGTAATAAGGAAAGAGAGGTTTTCACATATAGATATATTATCATTGACATCTTTTATGATTGGGAGCACTCATTAAAATATGACATGCTAAAGAGTTGATGTTGGACAAGGAAGACAACGTAATGAGTTATGTCTTTCTTATATCTGAGATAAAGTATGTTGTCATGGATCCTCTAACTTGTTGAGCTTGCCTTTCCCCCTCATGCTAGCCAAATTCTCAGCACCAAGTAGAAATACTACTTGTGCTTCCAAATACCCTTAAACCAGTTTTGCCATGAGAGTCCACCATATCTACCTATGGATTGAGTAAGATCCTTCAAGTAAGTTGTCATCGGTGCAAAGCAATAAAAATTGCTCTAAATATGTATGATTGATTGGTGTGGGAGAAATAAGCTTTATACGATCTTGTGATGTGGAAGTAATAAAAGCGACGGACTGCATAATAAAGGTTCATATCACAAGGGGCAATAAAGTGACGTTCTTTCGCATTGAGATTTTATATATCCAACCATAAAAGTGCATGGCAACCTCTGCTTCCCTCTGCGAAGGGCCTATCCTTTATTATTATCTTCTACCTTATGCAAGAGTCGTGATCTTCACCTTTTCTTTTTCATTTTATCCTTTGGCAAGCTCAGCATGTTGGAAAGAACATGATATATATATATATAAATTTGGATGTAGGGGAGCATGAACCATTATTTTTGACATTACCCTTGAGGTAAAAGGTTGTGGGGCAAAACTATAAGCCCCTATCTTTCTCTGTGTCCGATTAAAACTCCGTAACCACAAGTATCGCGTGAGTGTTAGCAATTATGGAGGACTAAATGATAGTTGAGTATGTGGACTTGCTTTTTAGCTCTGACATAGACTCTTTCCGTATGTTATGATAAATTGCAATTGCTTCAATGACTGAGATTGTAGTTTGTTAGTTTTCAATGAAGTTTACGATTCATACTTGATATTGTGATTGAATTATTACTCTAGCATTAGAGATTATATGACAAAGAATTATATGAGTTGATGTTCTAAGAATGATCATGATGCCCTCATGTCCGTATTTTATTTTTATGGACACCTCTATCTCTAAACATGTGGACATATTTTTCGATTTCGGCTTTTCGCTTGAGGACAAGCGAGGTCTAAGCTTGGGGAGTTGATACGTCCATTTTGCATCATGCTTTTATATCAATATGTATTGCATTATGGGCTGTTATTACACATTATGTCACAATACTTATGCCTATTCTCTCTTATTTTACAAGGTTTACATAAAGAGGGAGAATGCCAACAACCGGGATTCTGGGCTGGAAAAGGAGCAAATATTAGAGACCTATTCTGCACAGCTCCAAAAGTCCTGAAACTTCACGGAAGATGTTTTCCAAATATATAAAAAATACTGAGAGCAAGAACTTCACCAGGGGGGCCAAACCCTGCCCACGAGGGTGGGGCGCGCCCTACCCCCTGGGCGCGCCCCCCTACCTCGTGGGCCCCCTGGTGGCCCTCCGGTGGCCATCTTCTGCTATATGGAGTCTTTTGATGGAAAAAAAATCATAAGCCATCTTCTCGGACGAAACTCCGTCGCCATGAGGTGGAACCTTGGCGGAACCAATCTAGGGCTCTGGCAGAGCTGTTCTGCCGGGGAAACTTCCCTCCCAGAGGGGGAAATCATCGCCATCGTCATCACCAACGCTCCTCTCATCGGGAGAGGGCAATCTCCATCAACATCTTCATCAGCACCATCTCATCTCAAAACCCTAGTTCATCTCTTGTATCCAATTCTTGTCTCCAAGTCCGGGATTGGTGCTAGTAGGTTGCTAGTAGTGTTAATTACTCCTTGTAGTTGATGCTAGTTGGTTTAATTGGTGGAAGATCATATGTTCAGATCCTATATGCATATTAATACCCCTCTGATTATGAACATGTTGATGCTTTGTGAGTATTTACTTTTGTTCCTGAGGACATGGGAGAAGTCTTGATATTAGTAGTCATGTGAATTTGGTATTCGTTCAATATTTTGATGAGATGTATGTTGTCTCTCCTCTAGTGGTGTTATGTGAACGTCGACTACATGACACTTCACCATTATTTGGGCCTAGAGGAAGGCATTGTGAAGTAATAAGTAGATGATGGGTTGCTAGAGTGACAGAAGCTTAAACCCTAGTTTATGCATTTCTTCGTAAGGGGCTGATTTGGATCCATATGTTTCATGCTATGGTTAGGTTTACCTTAATACTTTTGTTGTAGTTGCGGATGCTTGCAATAGAGGTTAATCATAAGTGGGATGCTTGTCCAAGTAAGGGCAGTACCCAAGCACCGGTCCACCCACATACCAAATTATCAAAGTACCGAACGTGAATCATATGAACGTGATGAAAACTAGCTTGACGATATTCTCATGTGTCCTCGGGAGCGCTTTACATCATATAAGAGTTTGTCCAGTCTTGTCCTTAGCTACAAAAATGATTGGGCCACCTTAATGCACCGTATTTACTTTTGTTACTTGTTGCTCGTTACAAATTATCTTATCACAAAACTATCTGTTACCACTTATTTCAGTACTTGCAGAGAATACCTTGCTGGAAACCGCTTATCATTTCCTTCTGCTCCTCATTGGGTTCGACACTCTTACTTATCGAAAGGACTACGATAGATCCCCTATACTTGTGGGTCATCAGGGGGTTATGTGGAGAAGACAAAAAAAGGAGAAAGTCTCACATTGACGTGGCTAATCAATGGGTTAGGGAGATGCCCATCAATTGATGTCAATGCAAGGAGTAGGGATTGCCATGCAACAGATGCACTAAAGCTATAAATGTATGAAAGATCAACAAAAGAAACTAAGTGGGTGTGCATCCAACTTGCTTGCTCACGAAGACCTAGGGCACTTGAGGAGGCCCATTGTTGGAATATACAAGCCAAGTTCTATAATGAAAAGTTCCCACTAGTATATGAAAATGACAAAACAAGAGACTCTTTATTATAAAGATCATGGTGCTACTTTGAAGCACAAGTGTGTAAAAAGGATAGTAGCATTGCCCCTTTTTATTCTCTCTTTTTTGGCCTTCCTTTTTTTTCCTTTTTTTGGCCTTTCTTTTTTTGGGACAATGCTCTATTAATGATGATCATCACACTTCTATTTATTTACAATTCAATGATTACAACTCGATACTAGAACAAGATATGACTCTATATGAATGCCTCCGGCGGTGTATTGGGATGTGAAATGACTCATGAGTGACATGTATGAAAAATTATGAACGGTGGCATTTCCACAAATAAGATGTCAACTACATGATCATGCAAGGCAATATGACAATGATGATGCGTGTCATAATAAACGGGAATGGTGGAAAGTTGCATGGCAATATATCTCGGATTGGCTATGGAAATGCCATAATAGGTAGGTATGGTGGCTGTTTTTAGGAAGATATAAGGAGGTTTATGTGTGATAGAGCGTATCATATCATGGGATTTGGATGCACCAGCGGAGTTTGCACCAACTCTCAAGGTGAGAAAGGGCAATGCACGGTACTGAAGAGGCTAGCAATGATGGAAGGGTGAGAGTGCGTATAATCCATGGACTTGACATTAGTCATAAAGAACTCACATACTTATTGCAAAAATATACAAGTCATCAAAAACCAAGTATTACGCGCATGCTCCTAGGGGGATAGATTGGTAGGAAAAGACCATTGCTCGTCCCTGACCGCCACTCATAAGGAAGACAATCAAATAACACCTCATGTTTCAAATTTGTTACACAACGTTTACCATACGTGCATGCTACGGGACTTGCAAACTTCAACACAAGTATTTCTCAAATTCACAACTACTCAACTAGCACAACTTTAATATCACTATCTCCATATCTCAAAACAATCATCAAGTATCAAACTTCTCTTAGTATTCAATGCACTTATATGAAAGTTTTTATTATGACTAAAAGCAAATTGCCATGTTGTTCTAAAGGACTCTCAAAATAATATAAGTGAAGCATGAGAGATAAATTATTTCTATAAAATAAAACCACCGACGTGCTCTAAAAGATATAAGTGAAGCACTAGAGCAAAAACTATATAGCTCAAAAGATATAAGTGAAGCACATAGAGTATTCTAATAAATTTCGAATCATGTGAGTCTCTCTAAAAATTTGTGTACAGCAAGTATGATTATGTTAAACTAAAAATCAAAGAGTCAAATCATACAATACGCCCCAAGCAAAACACATATCATGTGGCGAATAAAAATATAGCTCCAAGTAAAGTTACCGATGGACGAAGACGAAAGAGGGGATGCCTTCCGGGGCATCCCCAAGCTTAGGCTTCTTGGTGTCCTTGTATTTTACCTTGGGGTTCCATGGGCATCCCCAAGCTTAGGCTCTTGCCACTCCTTGTTCCATAATTCATCAAATCTTTACCCAAAACTTGAAAACTTCACAACACAAAACTTAAATAGAAAATCTCGTGAGCTCCGTTAGCGAAAGAAAACAAAACACCACTTCAAGGTACTGTAATGAACTCATTCTTTATTTATATTTGTGTTAAAACTACTGTATTCCAACTTCTCTATGGTTTATAAACTCTTTTACTAGCCATAGATTCATCAAAATAAGCAAACAACACACGAAAAACAGAATCTGTCAAAAACAGAACAATCTGTAGTAATCTGTAGGTTTCGACCACTTATGGAACCCCAAAAATTCTAAAACAAATTTCTGGACGTGAGAAATTTATCTATTAATCATATTCAAAAATAATTAACTAAATATCACTTTCCAAATAAAAATGGCAGCAATTCTCGTGAGCGCTAAAGTTTCTGTTTTTTACAGCAAGATCAAAAAGACTTTCCCCAAGTCTTCCCAACGGTTCTACTTGGCACAAACACTAATTAAACACAAAAAACACAACCAAAATAGAGGATAGATAAATTATTTATTACTAAACAGGAGCAAAAATCAAGGAATAAAAATAAAATTGGTTGCGTCCCAACAAGCGCTATCGTTTAACGCCCCTAGCTAGGCATAAAAGCAAGGATAGATCTAGGTATTGCCATCTTTGGTTTGCAATCCATAAGTGGCTCTCATAATATATTCATATGATAATTTAATTTTCTTTCTATGAAAGTGTTTCATTCCCTTCCTTAACGGAAATTGGAATCTAATATTCCCTTCCTTCATATCAATAATTGCACCAATCGTTCTAAGGAAAGGTCTACCAAAAATAATAGGACATGAAGGATTGCAATCTATGTCAAGAACAATGAAATCTACAGGAACATAGTTCCTATTTGCAACAATAAGAACATCATTAATTCTTCCCATAGGTTTCTTAATATTGGAATACGCAAGGTGCAAGTTTAAAGAACAATCATCAAATTCACGGAATCCTAGCAAATCACATAAAGTTTTCGGAATCGTGGAAACACTAGCACCCAAATCACACAAAGCATAGCATTCACGATCTTTGATTTTAATTTTAATAGTAGGTTCCCACTCATCATAAAGTTTTCTAGGGATAGAAACTGCCAATTCAAGTTTTTCTTCATAAGATTGCATCAAAGCATCAACGATATGTTTAGTAAAAGCTTTATTTTGACTATAAGCATGAGGAGAATTTAGCACAGATTGCAACAAGGAAATACAATCTATCAAAGAGAAATTATCACAATTAAATTCCTTGAAATCCAAAATAGTGGGTTCATTGATATCTAAAGTTTTGACCTCTTCAATCCCACTCTTACCAATTTTTGCATCAAGATCTGAAAACTCCAAATTTTTGGAACGCCTTCTAGGTAAAGGTGGCTCATCTTTAGTCCTATAATTATCAAGATTCATATTGAAAAACAAATATTTAATAGGATACACATTAATAACTTTTAGATCTTCATCTTTATTTTCATAGAAACTAGAAGAACACGCTTTCACAAAGCAATCTTTCTTAGCACGCATCCTAACAGTTCTTTCTTTGCACTCATCAATGGAAATTCTCATGGCTTTGAGAGACTCATTGATATCATGCTTAGATGGAATAGATCTAAGTTTCAAAGAATCAACATCAAGAGAAATCATATCAACGTTCCTAGCCAATTCATCAATCTTAAGCAATTTTTCTTCAATCAAAGCATTGAAATTCTTTGGCGAATTCATAAACTCCTTAACACTAGTATCAAATTCAGAGGGCATCTTATTAAAATTTCCATAAGAATTGTCGTAGGAATTACCATAATTATTAGAGGAATTACTAGGAAATGACCTAGAATTAAAATTACCTATATACACTTTGTTACCAAAATTGTTCCTACCAACAAAATTTACATCCATAGATTCATTATTATTCTCAATCAAAGTAGACAAAGGCATATCATTAGGATCAGTAGGAGCACTCTTATTAGCAAACAATTTCATAAGTTCATCCATCTTTCCACTCAAAACATTAATTTCTTCTATCGTATGCACTTTTATTAGTAGATCTTTCGGTGTGCCATTGAGAATAATTAACCATAATATTATCTAAGAGTTTAGTAGCTTCTCCTAAAGTGATTTCCACAAAAGTGCCTCCCGCGGCTGAATCTAAAAGATTTCTAGAAGCAAAATTCAATCCGGCATAAAAATTATGTATAATCATCCAAATATTCAAACCATGTGTAGGGCAATTACGTATCATTAATTTCATCCTCTCCCAAGCTTGTGCAACATGTTCTTGATCAAGTTGCTTAAAATTCATAATATCGTTTCTAAGAGAGATGATCTTAGCGGGAGGAAAATACTTAGAGATAAAAGCATCTTTGCACTTATTCCATGAACCAATACTATTTTTAGGCAAAGACGGAAACCAAGCTTTAGCACGATCTCTAAGAAAAAATGGAAATAGCTTAAGTTTAACAATATCATTATCCACATCTTTCTTCTTTTGCATATCACACAAATCAACAAAGTTGTTTAGATGGGTAGTGGCATCTTCACTAGGAAGGCCGGCGAATTGATCTTTCATGACAAGATTCAACAAAGCAACATTAATTTCACAAGAGTCGGCATCGGTAAGAGGAGCAATCGAAGTGCTAAGAAAATCATTGTTGTTGGTATTGGTAAAGTCACATAGTTTAGTATTGTCTTGAGCCATCGTGACAAGCAAGCAATCCAACACACGAGCAAACAAGAAGCGAGCGAAAAAGAGGCGAACAGAAAAAGAGAAGGCGAATAAAACGGCAAGGGTGAAGTGGGGGAGAGGACAATGAGAGGCAAATGACAAATAATGTAATGTGAGGGATAAGAGTTTGTGATGGGTACTTGGTATGTCTTGACTTGTGCATAGAGTCCCCGGCAACGGTGTCAGAAATGGCTCGTTGTCGGGAGTAAAATCTTGACTTGACTTGGCGGTGAATCTCCCCGGCAACGGCGCCAAAAATCCTTCTTGCTACCTCTTGAGCACTGTGTTGGTTTTCCCTTGAAGAGGAAAGGGTGATGCAGTAAAGTAGCGTAAGTATTTCCCTCAGTTTTTGAGAACCAAGGTATCAATCCACTAGGAGATCACGCTCGAGTCCCACGCACCTACACAAACAAATAAGGACCTCGCAACCAATGCGATTGATGTAGTTGTATGTCTTCACGATCCGACCGATCGAAGTACCGAAAGCACGACACCTCTGAGTTCTGCACACGTTCGGCTCGGTGACGTCCTCGCCTTCTCGATCCAGCAAGAGGGGCGAAGTAGTAGATGAGTTCCGACAGCACGACGGCGTGGTGACGGTGTTGGTGAAGAACAATCTCCGCAGGGCTTCGCCTAAGCACTACGAAAACTATAACCGAGGATAAACTAGAGGGGACGGGGTAGCCGGCACACGGCTTGGTGTTTCTTGATGTGTCTTGGGTGCTAGCCCTACCCCTCTATTTATATGTTGAGCCTTGGGGTCAAAACTTGGAGTAAAAGCCTCCACAAAGTCGGTTTCACCCGAAAGGCAAGAGTCCTTCTCGGACTCCAGGGCCAGACGCCAGGGTTCCCGGCGTCTGGACCCAAACACGAGGGACCCTGGCATCTGGCCCCTGGACTCCGCAAAACTTCCTTTTGCGCTTTCCATAAACCTTGTGGGCTTTCCTCTTTGGCCCAAATAAAGTGTTCTCGTGCCCAAACATTTCGAGAAACATCCGGAACCCCTTCCGGTGAATTCCGGAACCCTTCCGGTGACCAATCACTATTATCCCATATATCAAACTTTATCTCCGGACCATTCTGGAGTTCCTCTTCATGTCCGTGATCTCATCCCGGACTCCGAACAACATTCGGTCACCAACATACATAACTCATATAGTACTATATCGTCAATGAATGTTAAGCGTGTGGACCCTATGGGTTTGAGAACTATGTAGACATGACCGAGACACCTCTCTGGTCAATAACCAATAGCGGGACCTGGATGCCCATATTGGCTCCTACATATTCTATGAAGATCTTTATCGGTCAGACTGCATAACAACATACGTTGTTCCCTTTGTCATCGGTATGTTACTTGACTGAGATTCGATCATCGGTATCTTAATACCTAGTTTAATCTTGTTACCGGCAAGTCTCTTTACTCGTTCTGTAATACATCATCCCGCAACTAACTCATTAGTTACAATGCTTGCAAGGCTTATAGTGATGTGCATTACCGAGTGGGCCCAGAGATACCTCTCCGACAATCGGAGTGACAAATCCTAATCTCGAAATACGCCAACCCAACAAGTACCTTCAGAGACACCTGTAGAGCACCTTTATAATCACCCAGTTACGTTGTGACGTTTGGTAGCTCACAAAGTGTTCCTTTGGTAAATGGGAGTTGCATAATCTCATAGTCATAGGAACATGTATAAGTCATGAAGAAAGCAATAGCAGAATACTAAACGATCGTGTGCTAAGCTAACGGAATGGGTCAAGTCAATCACATCATTCTCCTAATGATGTGATCCCGTTAATCAAATGACAACTCATGTCTATGGCTAGGAAACATAACCATCTTTGATTAACAAGCTAGTCTAGTAGAGGCATACTAGTGACACTCTGTTTGTCTATGTATTCACACATGTATTATGTTTACGGTTAATACAATTCTAGCATGAATAATAAACATTTATCATGAAATAAGGAAATAAATAATAACTTTATTATTGCCTCTAGGGAATATTTCCTTCAGTCTCCCACTTGCACTAAACTCAATAATCTAGTTCACATCGCCATGTGATTTAACATCAATAGTTCACATCATCATGTGATTAACACCCATAGTTCACATCATCATGTGACCAACACCCAAAGGGTTTACTAGAGTCAATAATCTAGTTAACATCGCTATGTGATTAATACCCAAAGAGTACTAAGGTGTGATCATGTTTTGCTTGTGAGGGAAGTTTAGTCAACGGGTCTGCCACATTCAGATCTGTATGTATTTTGCAAATTTCTATGACAACAATGCTCTGCATGGAGCTACTCTAGCTAATTGCTCCCACTTTCAATATGTATCCAGATTGAGACTTAGAGTCATCTGGATCAATGTCAAAACTTGCATCGACGTAACCCTTTATGACGAACCTTTTGTCACCTACATAATCGAGAAACATATCCTTATTCCACCAAGGATAATTTTGACCAATGTCCAGTGATCTACTCCTAGATCACTATTGTACTCCCTTGCCAAACTCAGGGCAGGGTATACAATAGGTCTGGTACACAGCATGTCATACTTTATAGAACCTATGGCTGAGGCATAGGGAATGACTTTCATTCTCTCTCTATCTTCTGTCGTGGTCGGGTTTTGAGTCTTACTCAACTTCACACCTTGTAACACAGGCAAGAACTCCTTCTTTGACTGTTCCATTTTGAACTACTTCAAAATCTTTGTCAAGGTATGTACTCATTGAAAAAACTTATCAAGCGTCTTGATCTATCTCTATAGATCTTGATGCTCAATATGTAAGCAGCTTCACCGAGTTCTTTCTTTGAAAAACTCCTTTCAAATTCTCCTTTATGCTTTCGAGAAAATTCTACATTATTTCCGATCAACAATATGTCATTCACATATACTTATCAGAAATGTTGTAGTGCTCCCACTCACTTTCTTGTAAATACAGGCTTCACTGTAAGTCCGTATAAAACTATATGCTTTGATAAACTCATCAAAGCGTATATTCCAACTCCGAGATGCTTGCACCAGTCCATAGATGGATCGCTGGAGCTTGCACACTTTGTTAACACCTTTAGGATCGACAAAACCTTCTGGTTGCATCATATACAACTCTTCTTTAAGAAATCCATTAAGGAATGTAGTTTTGACATCCATTTGCCAAATTTCATAATTATAAAATGCGGCAATTGCTAACATGATTCGAACAGACTTAAGCATCGCTACGGGTGAGAAAGTCTCATCGTAGTCAATCCCTTGAACTTGTCGAAAACCTTTTGCAACAAGCCGAGCTTTATAGACAGTAACATTACCGTCAATGTCAGTCTTCTTCTTGAAGATCCATTTATTCTCAATGGCTTGCCGATCAACGGGCAAGTCAACCAAAGTCCACACTTTTGTTCTCATACATGGATCCCATCTCAGATTTCATGGCCTCAAGCCATTTCGCGGAATCTGGGCTCATCATCGCTTCCTCATAGTTTGTAGGTTCGTCATGGTCAATTAACATGACCTCCAGAATAGGATTCCGTACCACTCTGGTGCGGATCTCACTATGGTTGACCTACGAGGTTCGGTAGTAACTTGATCTGAAGTTACATGACCATCATCATTAGCTTCCTCACTAATTGGTGTGGGAGTCACAGAAACAGATTTCTGTGATGAACTACTTTCCAATAAGGGAGCAGGTACAGTTACCTCATCAATTTCTACTTTCCTCCCACTCACTTCTTTCGAGAGAAACTCCTTCTCCAGAAAGGATCCATTCTCAGCAACAAATATCTTGCCTTCGGATCTGTGATAGAAGGTGTACCCAACAGTTACTTTTGGGTATCCTATGAAGACGCACTTCTCCGACTTGGGTTTGAGCTTATCAAGATGGAACGTTTTCACATAAGCATCGCAACCCCAAACTTTAAGAAACGACAGCTTAGGTTTCTTGCTAAACCATAGTTCATACGGTGTCGTCTCAACGGATTTAGATGGTGCCCTTTTTAATGTGAATGCAGCTGTCTCTAATGCATAACCCCAAATCAATAGTGGTAAATCGGTAAGAGACATCATAGATTGCACTATATCAAATAAAGTACGGTTATGACGTTCGGACACACCATTACGCTGTGGTGTTCCAGGTGGCATGAGTTTTGTGAAACTATTCCACATTGTTTTAATTGAAGGCCAAACTCGTAACTCAAATATTCGCCTCTGCGATCAGTCGTAGAAACTTTATTTTCTTGTTACGATGATTTTCCACTTCACTCTGAAATTCTTTGAACTTTTCAAATGTTTCAGACTTACATTTCTTCAAGTAGATATACCCATGTCTGCTCAAATCATCTGTGAAGGTTAGAAAAATAACGATACTCGCCGCGAGCCTCAACACTCATCGCACCTCATACATCAGTATGTATTATATCCAATAAGTTAGTTGCTCGCTCCATTGTTCTAGAGAACGGAGTCTTAATCATCTTTGCCCATGAGGCATGGTTCGCAAGCATCAACTGATTCATAATCAAGTGATTCCAAAATCCCATCAGCCTAGATTTTCTTCATGTGCTTTACACCAATATGACCTAAATGGCAGTGCCACAAATAAGTTGCACTATCATTATTAACTTTGCATCTTTTGGCTTCAATATTATGAATATGTGTATCACTATGATCGAGATTCAACAAACCATTTTCATTGGGTGCATAACCATAGAAGGTTTTATTCATGTAAACAGACTAACAATTATTCTCTAACTTAAATGAATAATCGTATTGCAATAAACATGATCAAATCATATTCATGCTCAACGCAAACACCAAATAACACTTATTTAGGTTCAACACTAATCCCGAAAGTGTAGGGAGTGTATGATGATGATCATATCAATCTTGGAACCACTTCCAACACACATCGTCACTTCACCCTCAACTAGTCTCTGTTTATTCTGCAACTCGCCTTTCGAGTTACTACTCTTAGCAACTGAACCAGTATCAAATACCGAGTGTTTGCTATGAACACTAGTAAAATATACATCAATACTCTGTATATCTAATATACCTTTGTTCACTTTGCCGTCCTTATCCGCCAAATACTTGGGGCAGTTCCGCTTCCAGTGACCAGTCCCTTTGCAGTAGAAACACTTAGTCTCAGGCTTAGGTACAGACTTGGGCTTCTTCACTTGAGTAGCAACTTGCTTGCCATTCTTCTTGAAGTTCCGCTTCTTCCATTTGTCCTTTTCTTGAAACTAGTGGTCTTGTCAACCATCAACACTTGATACTTTTCTTGATTTCTACCTTCGTCGATTTTAGCATCACGAAGAGCTTGGGAATCGTTTCCGTTTATCCCTTGCATATTATAGTTCATCATGAAGTTCTAGTAACTTGGTGATAGTGACTAGAGAACTCTGTCAATCACTATCTTATCTGGAAGATTAACTCCCACTTGATTCAAGCGATTGTAGTACCCAGACAATCTGAGCACATGCTCACTGCTTGAGCTATTCTCCTCCATCTTTTAGCTATAGAACTTGTTGGAGACTTCATATCTCTCAACTCGGGTATTTTCTTGAAATATTGACTTCAACTCCTGGAACATCTCATATGATCCATGACGTTCAAAACGTCTTTGAAGTCCCGATTCAAAGCTGTTAAGCATGGTGCACTAAACTATCAAGTAGTCATCATATTGAGCTAGCCAAACGTTCATAACTTCTGCATCTGCTCCTGTAATAGGTCTGTCACCTAGAGGTGCATCAAGGACATAATTCTTCTGTACAGCAATGATGATAATCCTCAGATCACGGATCCAATCCGCATCATTGCTACTAACATCTTTCAACTTAGTTTTCTCTAGGAACATATCAAAAATAAAACAGAGGAACTAAATGCGAGCTATTGATCTATAACATAGATATGCTAATACTACCAGGACTAAGTTCATGATAAATTAAAGTTCAATTAATCATATTACTTAAGAACTCCCACTTAGATAGACATCCCTCTAATCATCTAAGTGATCACGTGATCCATATCAACTAAACCATGCTCGATCATCACGTGAGATGGAGTAGTTTCAATGGTGAACATCACTATGTTGATCATATCTACTATATGATTCACGCTCGACCTTTCGGTCTCAGTGTTCCGAGGCCATATCTGTTATATGCTAGGCTCGTCAAGGTTAACCTGAGTATTCCGCGTGTGCAACTGTTTTGCACCTGTTGTATTTGAACGTAGAGCCTATCACACCCGATCATCACGTGGTGTCTCAGCACAAAGAACTTTCGCAACGGTGCATACTCAGGAAGAATACATATATCTTGATAATTTAGTGAGAGATCATCTTATAATGCTACCATCAATCAAATCAAGATAAGATGCATAAAAGATAAACAACACATGCAAACAATATAAGTGATATGATATGGCCATCATCATCTTGTGCTTGTGATCTCCATCTCCGAAGCACCGTCATGATCACCATCGTCACTGGCGCGACACCTTGATCTCCATCGTAGCATCGTTGTCGTCTCGCCAACTTATGCTTCTACGACTATCGCTATCGCTTAGTGATAAAGTAAAGCATTACAGGGCGATGGCATTGCATACAATAAAGCGACAACCATATGGCTCCTGCCAGTTGCCGATAACTCGGTTACAAAACATGATCATCTCATACAATAAAATATAGCATCATGCCTTAACCATATCACATCACAACATGCCCTGCAAAAACAAGTTAGACATCCTCTACTTTGTTGTTGCAAGTTTTACGTGGCTGCTACGGGCTGAGCAAAAGCCGTTATTACCTATGCATCAAAACCACAATGATAGTTCGTCAAGTTAGTGTTGTTTTAACCTTCTCAAGGACCGGGCCTAGCCACACTCGGTTCAACTAAAATTGGAGAAACTGACACCCGCCAGCCACCTGTGTGCAAAGCACGTCGCTAGAACCAGTCTCGCGTAAGCGTACGCGTAATGTCGGTCCGGGCCGCTTCATCCAACAATACCGCCGAACCAAAGTATGACATGCTGGTAAGCAGTATGACTTGTATCACCCATAACTCACTTGTGTTCTACTCGTGCATATGACATCTACGCATAAAACCTGGCTCGGATGCCACTGTTGGGGAGCGTAGTAATTTCAAAAAAATTCCTACGCACACACAGGATCATGGTGATGCATAGCAACGAGAGGGGAGAGTGTTGTCTACGTACCCTCGTAGACCATTCGCGGAAGCGTTGTATCAATGCGGTTGATGTAGTCGTACGTCTTCACGATCCGACCGATCCAAGTACCGAAAGCACGGCACCTCCGAGTTCTGCACACGTTCGGCTCGGTGACGTCCTCGCCTTCTCGATCCAGCAAGAGGGGCGAAGTAGTAGATGAGTTCCGGCAGCACGACGGCGTGGTGACGGTGTTGGTGAAGAACAATCTCCGCAGGGCTTCGCCTAAGCACAATCAAAACTATGACCAAGGATAAACTAGAGGGGACGGGGTAGCCGGCACACAACTAGGTGTTTCTTGATGTGTCTTGGATGCTAGCCCTACCCCTCTATTTATATGTTGAGCCTTGGGGTAAAAACTTGGAGTAAAAGCCTCCACAAAGTCGGTTTCACCTGAAAGGCAAGAGTCCTTCTCGGACTCCAGGGCCAGACGCCAGGGTTCCCGGCGTCTGGACCCAGACGCCAGGGACCCTGGCGTCTGGCCCCTGGACTCCGCAAAACTTCCTTTTGCGCTTTCCATAAACCTTGTGGGCTTTCCCCTTTGGCCCAAATAAAGTGTTCTCGTACCCAAACATTTCGAGAAACATCCGGAACCCCTTCCGGTGAATTCCGGAACCCTTCTGGTGACCAATCACTATTATCCCATATATCAAACTTTATCTACAGACCATTCTGGAGTTCCTCGTCATGTCCGTGATCTCATCCCGGACTCCGAACAACATTCGGTCACCAACATACATAACTCATATAGTACTATATCGTCAACGAACGTTAAGCGTGCGGACCCTACAGGTTCGAGAACTATGTAGACATGACCGAGACACCTCTCTGGTCAATAACCAATAGCGGGACCTGGATGCCCATATTGGCTCCTACATATTCTACGAAGATCTTTATCGGTCAGACCGCATAACAACATACGGTGTTCCCTTTGTCATCGGTATGTTACTTGCCCGAGATTCGATCGTCGGTATCTTAATACCTAGTTTAATCTCGTTACCGGCAAGTCTCTTTACTCGTTCTGTAATACATCATCCCGCAACTAACTCATTAGTTACAATGCTTGCAAGGCTTATAGTGATGTGCATTACCGAGTGGGCCCAGAGATACCTCTCCGACAATCGGAGTGACAAATCCTAATCTCAAAATACGCCAACCCAACAAGTACCTTCGGAGACACCTGTAGAGCACCTTTATAATCACCCAGTTACGTTGTGACGTTTGGTAGCTCACAAAGTGTTCCTCCGGTAAATGGGAGTTGCATAATCTCATAGTCATAGGAACATGTATAAGTCATGAAGAAAGCAATAGCAGAATACTAAACGATCGTGTGCTAAGCTAACGGAATGGGCCAAGTCAATCACATCATTCTCCTAATGATGTGATCCTGTTAATCAAATGACAACTCATGTCTATGGCTAGGAAACATAACCATCTTTGATTAACAAGCTAGTCTAGTAGAGGCATACTAGTGACACTCTGTTTGTCTATGTATTCACACATGTATTATGTTTCCGGTTAATACAATTCTAGCATGAATAATAAACATTTATCATGAAATAAGGAAATAAATAATAACTTTATTATTGCCTCTAGGGCATATTTCCTTCAGTCTCCCACTTGCACTAGACTCAATAATCTAGTTCACATCGCCATGTGATTTAACATCAATAGTTCACATCATCATGTGATTAACACCCATAGTTCACATCATCATGTGACCAACACCCAAAGGGTTTACTAGAGTCAATAAGGAAATAAATAATAACTTTATTATTGCCTCTAGGGCATATTTCCTTCACTCAACACATCGTCCGCTATCCAGGATGCATCTAGAGTATTAAGTTCGTAAGAACAGAGTAATGCTTTAAGTAAGATGACATGATGTATAGGGATAAACTCATGCAATATGATATAAACCCCATCTTTTTATCCTCGATGGCAACAATACAATACGTGTCGTTTCCCTTTCTGTCACTGGGATCGAGCACCGCAAGATTGAACCCAAAGCTAAGCACTTCTCCCATTGCAAGAAAGATCAATCTAGTAGGCCAAGACAAACTGATAATTCAAAGAGACTTGCAAAGATAAACCAATCATACATAAAAGAATTCAGAGAAGAATCAAATATTGTTCATAGATAAACTTGATCATAAACCCACAATTCATCGAATCTCGACAAACACACCGCAAAAGAAGATTACATCGAATAGATCTCCAAGAAGATCGAGGAGAACTTTGTATTGAGATCCAAAGAGATAAGAAGCCAACTAGCTAATAACTATGGACCCGAAGGTCTGAAATAAACTACTCACACATCACCGGAGAGGCCATGGAGTTGATGTAGAGGCCCTCCGTGATCAATGCCCCCTCCGACGGAGCTCCGGAAAAGGCCCCAAGATGAGATCTCTCGGGTACAGAAGGTTGCGGCGGTGGAATTATGTTTTCGTGGTGCTCCTTGATGTTTGGGGGGTACGTGGATACATATAGGAGGAAGAAGTACGTCGGTGGAGCAACGAGGGGCCCACGAGGGTGGAGGGCGCGCCCAGGGGGTTGGCGCGCCCCCTGCCTCGTGGCCTCCTCGATTGTTTCTTGACGCCCACTCCAAGTCTCCTGGATCACGTTTGTTGAGAAAATCACGTTCCCGAAGGTTTCATTCCATTTGGACTTCGTTTGATATTCCTTTTCTGCGAAACCCTGAAATAGGCAAAAAAAACAACAATTTGGGCTGGGCCTCCGGTTAATAGGTTAGTCCCAAAAATAATATAAAAGTGTAAAATAAAGCCCATTAACATCCAAAACAGATAATATAATAGCATGGAACAATCAAAAATTATAGATACGTTGGGGACGTGTCATAGAACAAACAACAACACAGAAAAAATTGGTAAGATGTCCTTAGTTCAAACTTTGGTGGGCGGGTTGTATAGGCTTTCATTTGTTGATTACTTCACCGAGGCTTAGAAGAACATGAACATGCGAAATAAATACAATGATGTTAACATAGTAGTATCTATTGACATAGACAAACTTTGATGTAACTTTGATTTTAACAAGAGGTTTTTGCTTTCATTGTTTTGTTAGTTTTTTATTTTTAATTGGGGAACTGCAATAGGGATGCCCCTACAGAGATATTGCTTTTTGAAATCGGGTTGCTAAATGTCAGTCGATCGAGACTCAAGTCCCAGTCAATTCTATATTTGTGTGATCTTACATGTGGATCCCATGCAAACAATTTATTTTAGTTTCTTCTTTTTTATATATATTTTGTCACTTGATTGAGACTTGATTAAGTCTGAGATCTAGCCACCCTTTTCAAATAAAATGAATAGGACTATGATATTTGGCACATGTGTGCTATATAAGCAAAACTGGCACACCACTACTTCTTTCACTTTAAAGTACCACATGATCCCCTTCCTTCGACCCCACTTTCTCCCGAACGACCCTGCAGGCTCGCCCGAGAAACCTGCTTCTCCCGCACATCTCGCACGCCCACCCCCGAGAAAATTGCCACTTCTTCACGTCTACCACATGATAAAAGAAATATTGCGCATGTGGGATTCAAACCCACACCTTCTTGGCGCCAAAGTGCGCCACCACAACAACCTCACCCTTAGTACTTGTTTCTCAAACTAAAGAAACTAATCATTTTGATCCCCTTTTTACAATTGTGTTACTATAAAAGAAAGTACAGAAAATTACCATGATTTTCCCTCAGGACAAAGTTACGATGGTATTCGCATGCAAGTTATCAGGCCTGTGTTGCGTAAGTTACCGTGCCATTTACATAGAACTTACCAGGTAATATGTTTCAACAACTACACCCCTTTCAAAGTTACCACTGTGTTATAAGGTCTTCGATGTGTAAAATACTGTGGTACTTACACATAAGTTATCAGGGTATGTGTACATCAACCTCGTCCCTGGTCAAAGTTACCATGGGGGATTGTACATGAGTTACCGGGTCTACAGTTCGTATATTATCATGGTACTTACACCTAAAAACCTGGGTGTGTTTCGGTAACTTTTTCCATAGGTCAAAAATTACCATGATGTTTTTGCGTAACTTATCACGCCTATAGCGGGTCAAAGTGGGCCATTTTTCTGGGCCAACCCACGAGCACGTGTGCCTCCTCATGACACTAAACATTATGTGGCTTTTCTGTGACACATCATGTGTTGTGTTCATCTAAGAGGCCCCGCGAGGCAAGTGCATGTTTTTAACAACTTGTTTTCCTTTGGTAAAAAGTTACCATCCTGTTTATATTGTAAGTTATTAGTTATGCGGTGCTTATATTATCATGTTATTCACACAAAAATTATCGGAAATGTTTTGAACAACTTTTCCCCGGGACAAAAGGTTATCATGGTGATTCTAGGTAACCTATCAAGCCCGCAGTGCTTAAAATATCATGCTATTTGCACAAAATTTATCAGGGGTATGTTTCAATAAAATCCCTCCCCCAGGTCAAAAACTTATCATGGTGTTTAGTTATCGCGGCGCATATGTTTTCATCCTATTTACACATGAAAATACCAGAGGAGGGAGGTATAGTACCATGCTATTTACACAGAAGATACCGGAGTATCTTAAAATAAATCTTCCCTATGGTCAAAGTTACCATGGTGTTTCTATCTCAGTTGTCAGATGTGTGTTGCGTATATTACCATCTATTTACACATAAATTATCTGGTATATTTTCATATTTTTCTTCCTCAATTGTTAAAGTTACCACGATGTTTGTATCTAAATTATCAGGTCTATGTCGTGAATGTTATCGTGCTATTTACAGAAATTACCGGGGGCCGGGGTTCAACAAATTTCTTCCCAATGATCAAAGTTACCACGATGCTTTCACCAAAGTTATCACGCCTTCAATGCTTATGACAATACTACTTACACATAATGTACCGCGTGGTATACAAAAGTTATCATGTTGGTGGTGCGTCATTTATCGTGGTGGTGATGGAGAATTTACCACGGGAAAAGTTTATGTGCCAGGTTTGATAGGTGAAACAAAAGCTTTTCAGTGCTAAAACATTGAAGGCAAAACATGTTAAAATAATTTTTTTCTTAGCTTGTTCAACAATAAGTGTCATAGACGAGATGGTTAGCTCCCTTTGTTGATTACTTGCAGACCAGAGATCAAATCTCAATTCAAGCATTATTTTTGCCCCCAAATCTGGAAGGCGCGGGAAAGGAAGGACGAGATCACGAGGACATGCGAGAAAGGAAGAAACTGCCACACGGTTGCCACTTACATATTTCGAAATGAATATGAATCACATTCATGAAGACTTGAACCCAAGTGGCCGAGTTGTACGTCGACTCTAGCTTTATTACAAAAAAAAGAACAGAGCACTCAAAATAGTTATTTTTGAATTGATTAAATTGCTTACCACATATGTTACGTGGTCACTCGAAATAATTCTTTGCTTGTCCAAGGAGCAAATCCTGAAGGCCGTATCCCACCCAGGATTAGCAAAAGAGAACGCGCGTGCCGATTCCGCCTGACTTTATGCTTATGGAAGGTTTGTAATTGCTTGAGACCGTGAAGATCTCAATCCGGAAACCTCGATATTACTAGTTTCATAAAAAAGATCTGAGCTTGTCGTCTCGAAAGAAAATAAAAGGACCTTACTAAAAAATAAAAAAAATAAAAGGACCTGGCTGTTAACTGTACTAAAAGGGCAGGTCGCACTTGATGCCTTGCTTGCTGTAGCAGAAGATGCAAAGCGCCATGCAAGCACAGGCCATGGTGCTACTAGACGCCTCCATCGAGCTGAGCGATCTAACAAGCGCATGGAGTCCTCGCTCTGCACAGCATCGCGCGCCAGCGCCACGGTGACCGGAGCGGGTGCCGGCATGCGGCGCCGCCGCGCCCCGGCCCGTGCCGGCACGTCGGGACGATGGTGGCCTCACGCTCTGCGCGCCCAGGCGAGCGCGACAGAGCCGTTGCACCTGGCACCGGCGAAGGGACGACAGCCGGCGCTGCCCTGGACCGCGCTGAGGGTGGGCGCCGGCGTCGCGCTCGCGCTGGCCCTGGGCGGCGCCTCGTGGTCAGCGCGCGGCGGCGGCGGCGGCGCCGTCCTCGTGCAGCCTGCCATGGTGTACACGCTCAACGCCGTCACGGACGGAACGGAGCGGGGCGGCACCCCGGCGGCGGCGGTGAGGACGAGCGTGGGCGCGCTCTCGGACTCGCGGTTCCGGCGCGAGGACGCGCCCAGGGAGCACGCCACGCTCATGGACCTCGTCTTCGAGCAAGTCACCAAGGAGGTTCCCTCTCTCTCTCTGCTTCTGCTATACCATTGCTCTGTTCTTTAGAATGCATGATGACATGCCAATGAGTTGGAGCTTGTGTTGATGTCATGCGCAGCACATCGGCGACAGGGGGAAGCTGACGAGCCTGCTGCAGAAGGAGTGGGCGGCGTCGCGCGACTCGGAGAGAAAGCTCGACCTCGGCTTGCTGCTCGCCGATGTGCTCATCAATCAGGTGAGTTCGTCTCTTCCGTTCGTGTGCTCTGCTGCGTGCTGACACACTGTTTAATCGTCACGTAGAGAGAATGGCAGAGGGCCAAGGAAGTCTGCCAGCAGCTGACTGGCCGCTACCAACGCGACCCGAGGCCATATTTACATCTGGTAAATGCTTTCTTGCCACTGCTAATGGGACTGTCTATTGCTCATCCGGATGAAAATCAATTGGCCTTCATCCATATTTTTCATCCAACTACAGGATGACAATTGTCCACCGTCCCTTGTCCTCTGTTTGTCCTTTAAAGTAGACTAACGGTTCCACACATGCATTTTTCCAACCTGGAGCGAACAGATAGATAGTCCCTTGTCCTCTGTTTGTCCTTTTAAGTAGACTAACGGGTCCACACATGCACTTTTCCAACCTACAAAAAATACATTGACAAGAATAGGTAAAATTACAATGATATTATCATCAAGAAAACTGAGTGTAAAACCCACTAAAATACACACTAATTTCTACCATGCCCCACTAAGACTTACAGTGTAAGATTGCAATTGAAAAGACACTGTAAAATCCACTAAAATGACATTGTAAATCCACTAAAAAGACTGGCAATGAAAACAAATTGGCTTTCACTCATATTTTTCCGCCAGTTAGAGGATGACAAGTGTCCTTGTCCCGCTTCCCCTTATGTTCCTTTTTGTCCAGCTTTTAAATGGACCCGCATCAAGATGTTAATGGGTCCACACCCCAACTCTTTTCAACCCACACAGGCAAAGTAGCGAGAAAGGAGAAAAAGAACCCAACGTTATAAGGCAAAACTTTCCCATCTCTAATCTAAAACTAACCACACAGAATTAAAATGAAAATGACAAAAAACACTAAAATTACACTATAAATCAACTAAAATTACACTAAGATTCACACTATAAAATACCACTGTAGATCTACTAAAAACACCGTAAATCCAGCTTGAATCCATTGTAAAATCTACTAAACTAAGCATTTCAGTTTAAATCCACTAAGAAAAACACTGAAAATCCGTATGAATTACAGTGTAAATCCAGTAGGAATTACACTGTAAATCCACCTAAAATTTCACTGTAATTCTACCTAGATTTACACTGTAAAATCGACCTAGAATTACAGTGTAAATATAGTAGGAATTACAGTGTAAATCCACATAGAATTACACTGTAATTCTACCTAGATTTACACTATAAATCGACCTAGAATTACAGTGTAAATATAGTAGGAATTACAGTGTAAATCCACCTAGAATTCACTGTAAATGTACCTAGGATTACACTATAAGAATTACACTTTTGAACAAGCCAACAAAAATGAACACTAACCAACAGTAAGAAGTGCTAAAATTACTGTGTAAACTACTTTGTAAATTACTGTGTAAACCCGCTACAAATTACTATGTAAGACCAATTAACATACAGTGGAGATATTTGGGACTAGGAGAAAGGCTTGAATTTGGACACAAGAAAGTGGACAAGGCAATACACATGAAGCAGATGAAAATGTCTTCATCAGGCAATTCTTCAGATTTGAGTTTATTGCGGAAGAAAGAAACTGGTGGGATGCTAGTCTCATTGAAATGGGACAAGATAAACTCACGCCCAGCATCAGCATCGGACACAATAGGCTCACCATCAATAGGAAGATATAAGATGTCATGGATGACATAATATTTGGAAATCGGATAAACTTCCTCCTAATCTGAATCTCTGAAGCAAGAACATCAAATTTGGATGCTAACCATTTGACAAACCTAAGAGGCACCTCTGTCCTCACAAATTTGAGAAGGCAATCTGCCCTGTAACTCTGTAGAACACTTACTTGGCTAGGAGACAAGCCACCAATAATAGTGGAGGGCAACTTGCCAGAGTATCTAGTGAATGTATTTGCTACAGGAAAATCAGAAGACCTCTTGCACTTCTACAACACAACAAAGAAACACAAAAAAAGAAAGAATCAAGATAAATTACACTAAAATAAACAAAAGAAAAATACATCTAGCAACAACAACTAGAACTAGACGGAACTAGGTTCTTGTGCATCAATAGCCATTCCACAAAAAAATAGATATGATGAAGATTACAAAAGGAGTTATCTAAAACTTATATCCATATCTATCATAGAGAAGTTGCATGCAAAAAAAAGGAAATATAAACAACAAAAAATAAAATATCACATTGCGAGCTCCAGCATTTGTAATCTTCCGTTTTAAGCAATTCACTTTCTGCAAAAACATAAAAAGAGGAATTATCCATTAACTAAAAACATGCATTAACTGATACAAAAAAGCATTAACAGAAGAAACTGGTACAAAAGCATTAACTACAGCACCACACTTACATGAGACACGTAGAACTCATACAAAGCTTTCTCCAAATCAGGATCATCCATTTGACCTTTGTGCAGTTAACAAATGAAACAAATGAATGAACTAAAAACCCGGAACAAATAAGTTACCAAGCAAGAAATAAAATAAATAAAAATCAAATTAGAAATATAACCTCCAAAGCTTGAAAAGGATCATCCTCGGCAAAATCATTGGGGACAAAAGGATCCCCATCTGAATCATCGCAATCTTCAACACAAGCAGCAGAAGTACCCTTACCAAAAGCCTTCATGAGTCTCCCCATACTTTAATCTATAACCTAAATATGTACAAACACAAAGAAAATGACAAAAAGTCTGGGATGAAATGGCAGAAGGGATAAAACATAACTAAAATATAAAGAAGAAATGCATTGATAGCATTTACAGTCTACATCTCTTTTATTTCACTACATAACCCACTGAGAATTGCAGTGAAGAAATCCCCTGCGAATTACAGTGGAAACCAACTAAGAAAAATACACTGTATTCACCAACTAAGAAAAATACACTGGAATTCCGATGAAGATTACAGGTGTAAATCCAAATATAATTACAGTCTAAATCCTCTAAGAAAATACACTGGAATCAGATGCATCACAAGAACTTACAAACTAGCGATGCATCACAAGAACAATCACAATTCCTCTGCTATCAATAACAGTGTAAATTACACTGAATTTTTACACTATAAAATCAGCTATCAATTACACTGTAAATTCACTGACAAATACACTGTAAATCCAAAAAGCAATTCCACTATAAAAATTAAAGTGAATTACACTGTAATTCCACTAGCGTATACAGTGCAAATCCATGGCAATTACACTGTAAATCAGCTATCAAATTACACTGTACATCACTCACAAATACACTGTAATTCCACTAACAAATACAGTGCAACCCCACTGACAAAAAATACACTACAATTAGGACATATACACTGTTATTCCACTAGCAAATACAGTGCAGATCCACTGACAAAATACACTGAAATTACATTGTAAAATAACCGGGGATTACACTACAAATTGCTTTGGACTTACACTACAAATATTCTACCTATGCACTAGAAAATTACACTGGAAATCCACTACGGATTACAATGAAAATCAAGTATAAATTACACTGAAAATCACTCTAAAAAACAATGGGGATTGCACTGTAAATCACTGTAAATCCAAAATAGGAACTACAGAGTAAACCACATACTCACTAAACGATACCAGTGAAGAGAAATAGTCTTGGGATTAAAGGCCCGGGAACAGAATACATCCGTTAG
Source organism: Triticum urartu (assembly GCF_003073215.2). Taxonomy (NCBI): domain Eukaryota; kingdom Viridiplantae; phylum Streptophyta; class Magnoliopsida; order Poales; family Poaceae; genus Triticum; species Triticum urartu. The sequence goes on along the minus strand of NC_053028.1, from coordinate 442,497,945 downwards.
AATTGACTGAATACATCAGACTACTACGTACAACTAAGCAAGCCAGCCTCACATGAACAACTCGAATGCCAACAACCAATCAATTACAGATCAGCAGATCAAACTGACGCACATCCCAGCTACCGCAGCTACCGTGCTTAGCAGATCAATCAAACACATCCCAGAAACGGCGCAACCTAAACAAATCTACACGGAAAAAAGCTGCAGGGGATGGATACAATCATCAGATCTGACAGACAAAACCAACTCCCAACCTAACAGATCACAGGAACAACAAAAAGGGAGGGGGGGGGGGGGGGGGGGGGGGGGCGAATCCGACAAACAAAATCGCCAGCAGCGGAAATGGGGACGGGTCAGTGAGGGGCCGAGAGATGCTGCAGATCCCGATGGCAGGAACAGAAGGGAGGCGAAGGAAGCGAGGCAACACGACAGAGAGCACGGACGAGCCACCACCAAGACACTGGATCGAGCGGCGAGGCGGAGCTCCAAATCGCCATGGCTATCTCTTTTTTTTTAGAGAAAAGACAACAGCCCGACTTTATAAATAAAGCCACCAGGCAGAGTTACACCAGCAGAACCAACACCCAGAACAAGTTTAACGGCCAGGGAACATAAGTAGCATTACAAGGCCTCCAGCCTAACATGGCATGCAGGCCAGCAAATCACCAAAAACATTGGCAGTGAAATTAGAAAGCTGCCCTTGAAGTACGCCGAAGAAGGGAAGACGCCGTAGATTTCATTTTGGATGACATGTCGTCGAAAGCTTGAAGGTCCCCTTCCTTAGTCAATAATCTCCACTGCTGTAAAAAGACATTGGCTTTAAATAAGCAGCTGACAGGGTTAGCCGGAAAAATGCGTTCAATTGTGAACTTGTTCCTAATAATCCACAGCGACCACCCGATCGCAGCCCAGCCCACTAAGAAGACCCTCTTGGACTGCCCTGATAAGGAGTTAGTATATTGCCTCAGGTCCTCAAAGGAGTAGGGAGTCCAGTTAACATGAAGCCAAAGTCTGATGCAACACCACATGAATTTGGCTAAAGAGCAGTGAAAGAAAATATGATCAGTGTTCTCAAGTGCCCCACAAAGCACGCACCTATCAGTGCCCGGCTCGTTCCTCTTCTTAATTTGATTGGCCGCCGGCAGCTTACGGCGAACAACTTGCCAGAGAAAGATTTTAATCTTAGGGGGGATTCGGGCAGACCAAATATCCTTAAACTTCAATGAGCGGCCACCAGAGATAAGCTTAGAATAAGCCGATTTAACAGAGAAGCGCCCCGAAGATGAGAGGGGCCAAACCACGGAATCCTCTTCCTCCGAGAGCAGGGGGAAGCCAGCAGTAAGGCGCTGCCAGTCTTCCAACTCTTCAGGGGAAAGAGATCGCCGGAAATCTAAAACCCAACCCTGAACCGAGAGCTCAAAGATAGAGATCTCAGGATCAGCATAATAAGAAAACAAGGCCGGGAAGGCAGCCGCAAGCGTGGTGTCCCTGACCCACCAGTCTAGCCAAAAACGAGTGGACTTACCATTCCTAACAACAAATTTGACAAGGGAGCGAAAAATCGGCCGAACTTTAACCAGTTGATGCCAAAATTGAGACCCGCCAGAAGCAGAGGCGAACATAGGGCTCGAGGAAGGGAAATATTTAGCTTTAAGAATCGAGAGCCAAAATGGGCGCTCCTCAAGTGTCATTATCTTCCACCACTATTTAATCAAAAGACAATTGTTCATGACTCTCGTATTAATAATGCCAAGAGCCCCCTTGTCCTTAGGACGGCAAATGATTTTCCATCTGACCAATCTATATTTGCGTTTATTGTCCGCGGAGTTCCAGTAAAATGCACCCCTATGCTTGTCAAAACCAGAGTGAATCCCGTTGGACAGAAGGTAGAAACCCATCAGGTACATCGGGAGGGATGAGAGGCATGAGTTGGTAAGGGCAACCTTGCCCGCCTGCGTGTTATATCGTCCTCTCCAAGGGAGGACTCTATTGCCAACTTTAGCAACCACCGGTGCAAAATCTTTTGCCAAGAGCTTAAACGGGGAAATAGGAATTCCTAAATATTTGAGAGGATAAGACCCAAGGGAACAGTTCAGAAGGTGAGCCACCCGTTGCGCTTCCAAATCCGAAACCCCAGTCACAATGACCTCGCTCTTGGAAAAGTTAATTTTAAGACCCGAAAGAGCTTCGAAGCAAAGCAGAAGGAATTTCAAATTGGTGAGACTGGTCTCATTGAGCTCTACCATAATGATGGTGTCATACGCATACTGAAGATGAGTAATGCCATGAGGGATAAGGTGAGAGCTCACCGGGAAAATATGCCCAGCCAACGCGGCCCGAGAGAGGATACGAGATAAAGCATCAGCAACAAAATTGAAAAGCAGAGGGGTCACCGGGTCCCCTTGTCTAAGTCCCCTACCATTAGCAAAAAAATCACTAGTTTGGCCATTCACAACCACCGCCGTGTGCCCACCAGAAACAAGTTGCATCAAACGGTGCATCACCGGACCCTCAAAGCCCTTAGCCAATAGGACTTGCCGAAGAAAATTCCAACTCACCGAGTCGTAAGCCTTCTCAAAGTCAAGCTTAAGGACCACAGCCTTGGTCCCCTTAATCCGCAGATCATGGATTATCTCATGTAGGCACAGCACCCCATCCAAGATGAATCTCCCTTTAATGAAAGCAGATTGGAAAGGGCTAATGACCCGATGAGCTATCGGGGACACCCTAGTGGCCATGCCCTTAGCTGGCATCTTAGCAAAGTTGTTAATTAAAGCAATGGGCCGAAATTGCGAAATCAAGTCAGCACCTTTGATTTTAGGGATAAGGGTGAGAACCGCGTAATTGAGCCTCGAAATGTCAACGGTGCCCAGCCAAAATCCTTGGATGATTGCTTTAATAAGGCATTTTAACTGAGGCCAGAAATGCTGAAAGAAAGGAATGGAGAAGCCGTTAGGGCCTGAAGCCGCATTAGAATTGGCGGTCCGAATAGTTTCAAATATTTCCTCTTCAGAGGGGGGAATAAGCAGGAGATCATTATCAACGCTCGACAACTGCTCAAGGGGAGGCCAGAAGCCCGGAGCAAGCGAAAAACCCATCTCAGGTTTAGCCGCTAACAAATTAGAGAAGAATTGGACCACATGACGAAGAATGACCGAAGGGTCCGAAACCCTAACACCATCAATCAGAAGGCTGTCAATTAGGCATCTACGACGTCTACCATTCGCAATGGCGAAGAAATAAGCTGTGGGCGCATCACCCTTAAGAGTCCAGTTAATCCTGCCTCTTTGTTTCCAATAAACTTCCTCCTGGCGGTGAATATCCAAGAGCGCCTTTTCTAGGCCATAGCGGAGCAGCCATTCGGCCTCAGAGAGACCAGAACTGTCCGCACGAATATCAAGATCGCCAATTTGGGCACCCAGCCTCGTTTTGTCACGCCTTAACTCAGCAAAATGATTCTTAGACCAACCTTTGAGGAATTTGTGCAGGCAGTAGGAAACATGATGCCAATCATCCATTGGGCCAAAAGAGCGACGAGGAGATGAAAGACATGCTGAGATCTTCTGGGTCAACATGGTGGGGAACCCCTCCACTAAGAGCCAAGACGCATCGAATTGAAACCTTTGGCAACCAATTGGACCGGACCCATCGTCAAGGATTAGGGGAGCATGATCAGATCCCACAATGGGCAGGGCACGCAGACAAACCCGAGGGAAAAGGGCATCCCAGCCAGGACAGAGAAAAACCCTGTCAAGAACAGAGCGGATGGGGGAAGCTTGACGGTTAGTCCAAGTGAAGCGGGCCCCAACCCTAGGGACTTCACGAATGGTCGTATCCCTGATGAAAGCATTGAAGGCCTCAGCCAGAGCCCAAGAGAAATTAGCGGAGCTCTTATCAGAAGGGTATCTCAACAGGTTAAAATCACCCCCAATCAAGAGGGGGAGTTGGCAGGAGTCAATTTTATTATAAATCTCGTCCAAGAAATCGTACGAAAAGGAATGATCTGCCGGGCCGTAAACCACCATGAACTCGAGAAGAGAATTGAGGGAACGATGGGAAACTACCGTACTAGCCCAGTACCTACCATGGTCAAAAGCTACAAAATCAAATATATCATTATTGGTGCCCAGAAGAAAGCCACCCGACTGACCAACAGAGGCCACAAAATTCCACCTGAATCTATCTATCCCAGCAATAGCCGAAAGTTCACTCGAGGAGAAGGAGGGTTTGAGGGTCTCAACAGGGCCAATAAAATCAACATTTTCAGACCGCACCAAATCGTTGGTCCCTGCGCCCCCTAGCGCAGAAACCTCTGATGTTCCAAAATAAGGCCTTCATCTGAAGGAAAGATTTTTGATTCTAAGACTCGACCTACACGGAGCCTTGCAGGGTTTAGCGCGTTTCCCAGCCCCACGTTTCTGAACCGAGGAGACCTGACACCTGTCAGCCTCCCCCACTACCCCCCCGGCCACAACCAGAGGGGCGGACACACCAGCCCCAGCCTCCTTGGCTTTCGCAAAGTCAGCCTGAGCTAGCTCGTTAGCTCTAATCACATCAAGTAAGGAAGAAGGGGAACCCAAACTGGAGTCTAAACAAATCCCAACATCATCTAATATCTTAAACAACTGCTCATTAGACTGAGAAGGTAAAACTAATCTAACAGGAGACGTAACCAAAGGAGGGGAAGGAGACGGAGTAGGGCCCGAACCTGGAGGAGGGAGATCCCGCGCCGCCGCACGCCGAGCCGCCCGGTCAGCCACACGCTCGCCGCTGTTGGAGACCCGACCACTCTTGCGAGCAGTAGAAGCAGGGGAACGAACAGGCACAGGGGGAGCCCGGCCAGGGGAAGCAGCCGCCGAGGACGGGCCCGAAGCCGCACCCAAATCCACCTCCAGCCTGCGGCAAAGCCCAGCCTCGGACTGCCTGGAATCCCCAGACGCCCTGCTCATCGCAGAGAACTTCTTCACCGACGATTTCTTCCTCTTCTTGGACGCCGACGGGCCAGCCGGGGGTAGATCTTCAATGCCAGACAGCGAAGGGGAGGTGGGGCGAGTGGGAAGATTAGAACACGCCGCCAAACGCGGGGTGCCCTTCGTCCCACCATAAGCCGCAGCCCCACCACCCAATCCTGGCAAGGAACCCTGGATCCCACCGCCCGCCGGAGCACAATCTTTCATCAGATCTTGTTCTTCAAGGGACATCCCATCCCACTCGGACTGGGTAAAGCGAGGATCCGTGCCATGCATCGAGTCATCATGGCCCCCAACACCATCCTTACTCTTGTCATCGTTGCCGGAGGCCGGGGGGAGGGGGAGGAGGAGGAGAAGCAGGGCCAGGAACACCCTCCACCCGGACCCGAAGCCGAAATCCACCCGCCGCCGGGAAAACGTCAACATAGCCATGAATGCAGATAGGGTCAACACACCAGACCCGAAGACGGACTGGTCCAAGAACAGACAGCGAGTCTTGATCAACCTCAATGGGTTTCCCTAGGAGCACTCCAAAAGCCATCAGGAAGGTCGAAGTGCGCATGTTAGAAGGCACGTCATCCACAAGCACCCAAACATCAGAAAGAGAAGCAATGGCCTTTGATCCATTGGAGGCGGCCTTGACCGATACCACAAGTTGATTCAGAGGGAGCGTGAAACTGGTACATGAGGATATCATGCGGAGGCTCTCTTTAGAGGGAAATGTAGCAGCAAACTCAAAATCAGATAACTGGCGGATCTACCAATCCCACCCGCCCTCGTCCCACAGTTGAAGTTCATCAAGAAGGGCCTGGGGGGAGATGCGCTTGTCCTGAACAGATATGACACCAACACTGGAAAGCGAGGGGTTGGGAGCAACTACAGGAACCTCCTTATCAAGGGCAAAGAAAGAACAGCCAGGGAGGCCGATCCCATAGTGAACGAAGGAAAGAGGTTTGACACGGCTATGACAGTCCACCGTGAGGTGGCCGTCCTCCCTACAGATGAGGCAAAACGGGGGATTTTCACAGCGGGACTGGAAATGGCCAGGACGATGACACGCAAAGCAAGTGAGGATAGGGTTGGAGACCTGGGAATGAGGGGGATTGCGGCCAGGGCCTCGAGGGGGAGGAGGAGGGAGAATCCCATCACTAGGGAAACCAGCACCAGCACCGGCGCCACGCCCCGCAGCAGCGCCGAAAGGGCGGCGGGCCGGGGCCCCCGACGCACCACGGGGAACGAAGCGAGACGGTCCGCCACCAGTCGGCGCCCGCGGCGGCCCGCCACCCTGGGGGACAAGCGAGGGGGGAGACGAGGAAGGCCCCGAGGAGCCCGCCCGACTCCCCAGCGCCGCCTGCTCCCAAGGATCGACCGCAGCCACCGGAGCACCAGACACGGGAGGCGGAGGGACCGCCGGCCCAGATCCAGAAGCACGAGGGGACGCACCGGCCGCCTCCACCGAAGCCCCCGCACCCGGAGCGAGCGAGGCATGGAGCTTGGCACGGAGCGAAGCCTCATACTCCAGATCCGCGGCGGCGTCGCCAGAGCCATCACGCCCCCGCTTGTGGCCGGAGACCGCCTCACTGGAGGACCCGGGGGAGCGGTCCATCGCGGCCACCGTCGCGAAGGGAAGGAGGAGGGGGGTGGAGGAGTAGATCTGACGAAACAGCGGATAGGGAGACGGCACCGGCGCAAGTCAGAGGAGGAGGCAGGAAACCCTAGAAAAGGGGGAACCGCACCCTTCCGAACCCAAATATAGCCAGAGCTAGCCAGGCCGAGCTCACCAAGGGGGGCCGGGGGAGGAATGGGCTGAATCTGGGCCAACCTCGGCCCAGGAGCCAACGACAGGAGGGGGGAAATCAACAGAAGAAGCCAACAAGGGGACCGAAACAGGCCCACCCGGCCCAACAGCACCCAAAGGAGCCCGCGACCCAACCCGGGGCACCAGCGCCAGCCCCGACCCCAGATCTAGGGTTGGCACGGGCGGCGCCGCCGCCGAGGGAGCGGGGACCACAGCCTAAGACGAGCCAGGGAGGGCAGCCGCCGGAGGGGAAGACGCCGGCGACACCACCATTGCCACCCTAGGGCCCACCAGGGAATCATCCAAGGACCAGGAGGCAGCGCGCCGGCGACCACGTGCGACGCGGCACCAACCATCCGCATCCACACCCAACCCGACTGACCGCCCCCTACCACCCGGAGCAAACTTACGCCGGCGACCCACCGCCAGAGCAGCCGATGACCCACCCACCAGAGCCGGACGGGAAGGAGGGGGAAGAACCTCAGAATCCGAGCCGGAGTCATCCGAGTCGAGCGCCCAAAACCTGTTGGCCCGGGGCGCAGCCAGGACCGCAGCACTGGGGGGGGAGCCGAGGAGAGGGAGGGGGTTGGACTCGCCGCCGGCGAGGAGCCCGGAGGAGACCTCGGGGGAGGGGAGAGGGAGAGGGGAACCGCACGAGACAGGGACGCCGACGAGGGAGGGCCGCGGGGCGGCGACGCCCCAGGAAAGGGGAGAGCGAGAGGAGAAGAGAACGCCATCCTCAATCCCACAGCAGTCGCCATGGCTATCTCTCTCTCGCTCGACTCTGTTCGGGGTTGCGTGTTTGAATTGAAATGACAAAGGGTCTGGGAGGAAGAGGGTGGCACAGACACGCGGGTGTTGCGATGGGAAAAATAACGGATCAACCACACGGGCCCGATAAGAGAAACGAGACAAATAACAGGTCAAACACACGAATCTCAGCGCACAAATCGCACGGCACAGAAAACGGATGAAAGCGAATTGTTTTCATCCAGATGTAAATTAGCAGATCCGCTGCTAATACATCCTGCCTAGCCTACATGTGATCAATTTCTCGTGTGCTCAACTCTGTGTTTGTGCAGGCTGTGGTGAACATGATGATGGCGGTGGAGACCATGCTATCCCCGGAGACGGCCACCGCCGACGACATTGAGAAGATGTCCAAGAATGCCATGGACGCCTGGAAAGAATTCAAGAACAAGTACGAGCTGGCCAAGGGAACAACGGAGTCCAGCACCTGACCACCTGATGCGTGCACTACTGACATTTCTTCTGAAGAATCTTTGTGTCTTGCTTGCCTGAAGCCTGAAGGCAAATGTTTGTGTTGAGTGCTGACCACTCTTGTGATGCATCTTTGTGCCTTGCCAGCGTAGTTGCGCGTGTAGTTGATTCAGTGTCCGTGAGTTCATGTAATCATGAAGTCTTATCTCTTTGTGTGCTTGTGTTTACCAAGTTTCCCCTCTGTCATATTGACCAACAGTGCAATCTTCAGACCCTACAGGAAGTATGAAATGCTACATATGCATATATTCTACACACTAGTCTGTGTGGTACTTTGTGTTACCAAAAGTTTCCCTGCTGTATATCTGCCCTTAATGGAAGCCCATCTTCAGAGCAAATGAATGGATGAAATGCTACATTTTCATAGACCTTGTTTTTATTCAGAAGGCTCCCCCCACATCTTCATGAGGTACCCCTCGCAGCTGCTCCCGGCGATGTCCCGCGATGACGCCATCCTGGAGACCCCTCCTCCTCCGCCGCCATTGTCGCGCTTCAGGTTGTGCCGGTACTCGACGCTGATGTGCTCCAGCACCTCCACCTCGAACATGTTGATGCTCACCCTGGGGCTCATCTGGTCCCGCACGTAGGCGAAGGCCAGCTGGTCCCGCGGGTTGAACGCCTCAAGCTCGTTGAAGAGCAGGCAGGAGAAGAGGTCGCTCGCCGAGCCGTGCCTCCTCATGATGATCGCCGTGTCCGGCACATCTGCACGGCGTCAAACGAATCAGAATCGAATCAGAATGCGGGCACGCGAGCAATTCTTCTTGAGTGGATACCTGAAGGATATGGGAGCTTGCCCGGGGACCATGGCTGCAGGCCGTTGCCGCAGTAGGCCTCCATCTGCGCCCTGACGGCGTCCACGTCGCGCCACTTGCGCCACCGCGCCGTGGCGATCGCCTCCTCCATGGCGTGGAGGTTGAACGGGTGCCTGGAGACCGCCATGTCCACGCCCTTGCCGAGGAGGAGCGAGTGCACCAGCAGCAGCGGGTCCACCGTGAGCTGCATCTTGGCGTCCACCCACACGCTGAACCTGGCGTTCGGGAACAGCCGGTGCAGCAGGTGCTTCACCACGACGCCGTTCATGGCGGGGTCCTCGTAGGGGAGCTGCTCCTGCTGCAGCGTCACCACGCGCCATGCGCCGACGACCGCGCTGGCCGACGCGGCGTGCTCGTCTTTGAGGATGCCGTGGCTCGCCAGGACCCGGTGGGTACGGTCGTCGATGAACATGAAGAAGCACGCCGCCTTGACCGTATGGGAGCCGAGCCCCTTCGGCTGCCGGATCTTGTCGTGGTCGTTCAGGATCGCCGAGGCGACCACGACCCCTCGGCAGCCCTCCATGGCCAATCTGTCTGAAACCATCGACGTCAAAGAAGAGCATGGTAACAAGTCTAAGCCCTTAAACCTTGTAACGCTTAACCAAGTTTAAAAAAATTATAGATGTTGAGGTTTCTATAAGCATTGTCAAAATCTACAATTTTTTGACTTGCCACAAAATCTCTATACACTGTACATTTTATCATAATATGGACCAAGTATGTTTTCAAGCAGTACAATCTGCCAAAGACTTTGTACAGTAGTGGAGTACTAACTTATAATATGCATTAAATATGTACTTTAGGTGTACAATTTTCCATTCACTAGCATCTTTACTGGGGTATCTTATGATTTAACAACATTTTATGAGAGAAGAGCCACATTTTGGTTATTGCTCTTTCCTCATTAATTAATATTTTGTCTAGTTGCATCTTTTTAGGTAAAAGTTGACGTGATTACACTAGAGCGAATTTCTTTTACATGCAAAATACGAAATGAGGACAAAAAAACCTCACCGGCTTGTGCGAGGGGGAATTCCTTGAAGAATCCACATGGGATTTCCACCGCGCTGTCCGTGTTACTGAAGAACGATCTTCGTTCCTCCATGGACAAATTCCCCGCAAACGAGTCCCTCCTGCCGTTCTGGTACCGCAACGCAGGGGATGCACGACGATGAGCCGCCGAGAGGTTGCGGCCGAGGCCATTGATCTCTTGCAGAACAGTGTTATAATCTGCTCGAAGAACGAAATTTGCGGGTCAGAAAGGCAGCGAACGATCGGGTCCTCTGAAAAGCGGCAATGATCTCCGCGGGCGACGGAGGCCGGGACCTGAGAAGACGGCCGGGTCGGAGCAGAGCGCGCGCGGGACGGGGAGGGCGTGCTTGTGCGCGCCGTAGCCGCGCGGGTACTCGAAGAGCGGCGTCGGCGGCGGAGGGGAGCGGCGGGCGGGGCGGAGGAGGAGGCGGTGGAGGGACAGGCAGCGCGAGGGGTCGGAGAAGGAGACGTAGAGCGCGAGCGGGAGCGTGGTGAGGAGGTAGAGCAGCGAGAGGCAGAGCAGCTTGGACTGCAGCAGCGGGGGCCTCCGCACGCGCACCCACGCCATGCCGCCCGGGCGGATCGGCGGAGTGGCTGGCGTACGTACGTGCCCCCCGGTTTGTTTCCACTTTTGGAGCTGAGTGATCGGGTCACACGGGAAGAGGCGATCCGGCGTCCTCGTGCATGCCGCACGTCCGTTACGGAGTAAAAAACCACCTGCCGTGCCGTGGTCCAACATGCCGCACGTGAGCAGCAAATAGGAAGGATCCGGCTTGCCTGCTCCTTCCCCATGCTCCCATCCGTGCTCCCACTTTATCCTACGGCTGTCTTTTTCCTTTTTCTTTTCTAATCTAATCATCTCCCCCCTGATTTTAAGGGGATGGGACCAGGTCTTATTTATTCCAATCAAATCAAGCTACATATGCGGGAATACGGATGGGCACACGGGGAGAGAGTAGGCAAGTCTAGTCCAGATAGGAAGCAGCGCCAGTGTGATAGCCGGGGACATTCATAGGAAGCGTATCATCGGAACAATCTTCTCAAATGCGAACGAAAGCAACGGGCCGGCCGCCAAAATGGCAAACAGTTTGTTGCACCAAGAAAAGGCACTTTATTGCTCGCAAGTTTATACGCTACCATTATTCGTCGGCTTACATAGAAGCTTAAAAGACAAGACACTCTTATATATACGAGCTCACTGGTTTAGTCTAACAAGCGGCTAGCTTGCACAGTTACATGTCGGACGCGGCCATGGTGTCGAAGAGCATCCATATCTCGTTCACCCTGCCGCTGAACTCGAACGGCGAGTTGTACTGCGCCACGGTGTACTCGGACGCCGGGTCGGCCTTGCGGCCGTCGGACACGGGCGCGGCCCACCTGGTCCCCTGCAGGCTGGCCTCGAGCAGCGCGGCCTGCTTGCCGACGTCGGCGTCGGCTACGAAGCCGCCGAACCGGCGCACGGCCGCGTACCTCGCCCCGGCCCACCTCTGCACGCGCAGGCCCTCGGCCGGCGGCGGGTCCGCCTGGTTCTTGGCCGGCACGTAGAAGCTGACCACGAAGGAGGAGACGCAGAAGGGCCCGTCGCTGGGCGCCACCCGCGTCAGCACCGGCGCCGTCATCTCGATCGTCTCGTTGTACGCGTTCTTCCCCTGGATGTACTTGAAAAGCCTGGCCCATACAAACAAGCGAAGCCCGTTATTGCTCTCTCAGGCCCATTTGTTTAGGCCCACGTCAAGCCCAAGAAGATAGCTTCAGTCAGTGGCACTACTGCTTGGCAATGGCGAAGGGAGCGGCGTGCTTACTGGAGGAAGCCGGAGCGGGTGGCGTCGACGAGCGAGATGTCCTCGATGGGCGCGGTGGAGACCCACATCGCGTCCTTGTACCGCCGGATCTCGAACCCGTTGGCGCTGTCCACCACGTCGTACGCCGGGCACTCGATGCGCTCGCACGACGGCGGCACGGCGGCGCCCGCGCCGGCGGCGAGCAGGGCGGCCGCGGCGAGCAGGAGGAGCATGCCGCTCCGCCGCGCCATGGTTCTCGGTGGGGAGTGTAGTGGGGGATTGGGTTTGTGGGGCTCGGGTGCGTGCGTGCGTGCCTCTGGCGATTGATTGGGTGGTGGTGGGATAAATACGGCTCGGCTGCGGCTCAGGGTGGCCGCGGGCCGCGGCGGCCGTGCTTCCACGTCGACGGATTCGAGCACTTGGCCGTCATCGTTCGAGTCTTGAGGATCGAGACTGGCAAGCGGGGGAGAGGGGACACACGTAGACAGTAGAAGCATCGGTTGGTGGTTTCTGAGATGATTTTCGCTGTGATTTCTGAAGGTGTGATAATACTATCTTGGAATTTCTGTGAGATTTTAGAACGCTCGAGACCTCTGTACTGAATTATATTATGAACGTACATGCTCTTTCCCTTAAGCCAACCACTCTTACTGAATTGTTTTACTGCTAGTGCGACGAACATACATACTAAGAGCTTCTGCAATATCATAGGCTCTTACTTCACATACGGAAAAAGACTCTCGTCGCGCTTTATATATAAAGCAACACGATAGAACCGATACAAGATGAGAAAAATCTCTACAAAGCGGATTAAAGATAAAACAAAAATACAAGAGCATCTACACCCCACCAAGAAACACCGAGGCTACTACCTAGAAGAGACACCACGCCTCCATGAGAAACCATCGGATATCGATGCAACACACACACCAAGAAGTCGCCGGATATGGCCCCCTCCCATCTCGCTCCGATCCGTGGAGCGCCGAACCTGCCTGCAAACAACGAGGATCGAGCGCGATGGCAACGACGCCACGTGTAAAAGATAGGACACCGTCGGGGCCACCCCTAGTTAGAGCCCAAGGAGCGTTGAGTTAGGATCCGAGCTCGCCGGCTGATGACGATGATACGTGACCAAAGGGTACTTGAGCTCCACGACGACGCCCCAAGAGGGTGTCAGCGTTCTGGGAATGGGGGTACCCAGGCTTGTCTGCCCGCGTCCCACTGCGTGGCTTCATCAACGGCCTTGTACGACCCAGCTTAAACGTCAACAACTCAAGACCTCCGCGTGGGGCGGCCTCCCCAGGCTGGCTCACGAGGAGCGGAGATATCTATGCAAGCCACACCTCGCGAGGTTCAGATGACGTGAGCCATGACGACCAAGGCCAGGCGGGCGCCAGCGGGCGTAGCGTATCAGTTTCCTCTTTGGTGCTAAGGAGGCAAGCATGGGCACGGAGCCCCGAGGAATCAAGCAAAGGTTTTCATTCCGGTGCAACAAGACCAAGCCGCCAGGACGGCAGGACGGAGGTCATCACCGAGCCCACCGTGGCGTCATCACTAGTGACTTTTGTAGGCGAAGACCACTTTTGTCAAGATAGCATGTACTAGTTGTCTCCCTTTAAATTTGGCCGTTTTGGGATCCCTTCCCGCCTTCATTTGGGAAGAGGACAAATGCCACTATTGTAAGTGCATCTAGTTCCACCCCTAATTGGTTTTGGAGTATTGACGACAAATCTGGTTGAGGGACTAATGTGTTTGTGAGAATTGCAGGATAACACAGGTAGCAGTCCCTCATTGATTCGGTTTACCTACCGGAGATGACCCCTAAAAATGTGTGAAGACATTGAAGATAATGGTGGTATGTGAAGATATTCACATTGAAGACTATGACATGAGAAGACATTACATGAAGTCTTTGGAGCGCGAAGACATAGTTGTTTCATAGTTTCATTTTCTTCCTTGTTGAGTCATAGGAACCACCGTACTGTTAAGTGGGCTCCAAGTGAACAAAGTCAGAATGACTAAAGTGATGCTCAACCAAATCCTAAGTCTTCGAGTGAAGACAATGAGAGCAAATCTTATCCAGAGCTGGATGAGTCTGCTTTACTTGTAGCCCAAGTCAAGCTGTCGCGTGTGTTTGAAATCTGACTGTTGGAACACGTGTCAGTTCCTTAGTGACCCAGGATCATTTCGGACAAATCAGGTCGGATTGCCTAGTGGCTATAAATAGCCCACCCCTACACCATAAATTGGTGACTGCTCAGAGTTAGTGCACGGCTTTTGTCGTTTGAGAGCAACCCACCTCGAAGCCTTTGAGAGAGAAATCCTTGAGAGGACAAAGCCCTAAACACATAGAGCCAAAGAGTGTTAGGCATCATCGAAGTCTTTCTGTTTGTGTGATCTGAAGACTTGTTACACTTGAGGACTGTGAATCCTCCAGCCGGTTAGGCGTCGCGTTCTGAGCATCCAAGAGTCATTGTGGATCGCTGGTGAACGAAGTCTGTGAAGGTTTGGAAGTCTACCTTGAAGACTTACCTGAGTGATTGGGCGAGGACTGGGTGTCCTTAGCTCAAAGGGAATAAGGTGAAGACACGGTCTTTTGAGTTGAATCTCAGCCTCCCTAACCAGACGTACAGTTGTCACAACAACTGAAACTGGTCCAACAAATCCTTTGTCTTCACCAAGCAACTGGTTATATCTCTTCCTTCTCTTTGCTTACAGTTTGTCTTCGTGAAGTCATTGGCTGCTTGCATCATCTGTTTGATTTCACCGTGTAACTACTTGTTCTGATTGGCTTTATACTATCTTCCATCCTGATCCATACTGCCTAGCTGCTAATAGTCTTTGTGCTTTCACTTCATTGAATACTTGACTATGTCTGACCTAGTGTAGTCTACCTTCTGCTGCATGTTAATAGGTTCATTTCTATCGTTTGTCTTCGAACTTTCATGTTTTGAAGACTTTCATAAAAATCGCCTATTCATCCTTCTCTAGTTGATAACTAGCACTTTCAATTGGTATCAGAGCAGGGTACTCCCTTGTTCTGTGTGATTCAGTTTAACCACCTGAAGTTTTGGCTATGTCGACTGCAGGGATAATCAAAGTCTCCGCTGCGTGCCCTGTCTTCGATGACACTGATTACCCCTACTGGAAGAATAAGATGCGCATGCATCTTGAAGCCATTGATGTTGATCTATGGTATGTCGTCAAGAATGGCGTTCCCAAGGCTGGTAAAGGCGTCACCACAGCTGATGTCAAGAAGTTCATTCAACTGGATTCTACTTCCAAGAACATCATCTGTGGTCATCTGACCAAAGGACAGTATGGCTGTGTGAGTGCTCTGGAAACGTCGAAGCTAGTCTGGGACTGGCTCTCCAAGGTCAACGAAGGTGTCTCAACCCAGAGAGATCAAAGGATCAATGTCCTTCGCAACCTCGTCAACCGCTTCAAGAGAAACGACAATGAGAATGTCCACCTCACGTTTGATCGTCTCACTGACATCACAAATGAGCTTCATGCTCTCGGCGCCACTGAGATCACCAAGCATGAAATCATCAAGACACTCCTGAGATCACTTGACAGCTCGTTTGACACCCTAGCCCCGATGATTCAAGAATGCCCCGACTTCAAGACACTCGATCCGTCTGACATAGTTGAGAGGCTCAACACACATGAGTTTCAGCTATCTGAGAAAAGAGATATCTATTGTCCCAACTATGGCCGAACTCACGCTTTGAAGGCAAAAGCTGCTTCCTCATCTGAAGAAGAATCTGACTGCAGTTCTGATGATCCTGAAGACATTGGAAAGGAGCTTGCTATGCTTGTGAAGAAGTTTCAGAAATTCACCAAGAAGAAAGGCTTCAGAAAGTCTTCACGATCCAGCTCAAGAAATGATGAAGCTTCTACTCATGACCACAAGAAGAGAACATGCCACAAGTGCAAGAAACCTGGTCACTTCATCTCTGAGTGTCCGCAGTGGGACAATGAAAACAAGAAGAAGAAGAAGAAGAGCAAGGAATATGATTATGATGACAAGAAGACGAAGAAATCCTCAAAGTCTTCTTCCAAGTCTTCATCAAAGTCTTCATCACACAAGAGGAGCTCATCTGGCAAGGCTCATGGTTTTGTTGGAAAGGAGATGGATTCAGAGGAGGAGTCTGCTTCTGAGGAGGCGGAGGTGGAGTCTGAGGAGGAGTCCGACTCTGGCGTTGCAAGTCTAGCTTTAGCTACAACCTATGTTGCCAAGTCCATCTTCAACACTGAAGACAATGGCTCCGTCACCTACGCTGATGCTAAGGACAAGGACGACTCCGCTCCCACCTACTGCTTCATGGCACGTGATGCCAAGGTAAACTCACGCGATGCTTACTTTCAAACATCAAGTGAAGATGACTGATTGTGAATCCAAACCCAGCTACAAAACACTTGCTAAAATTGCAACTGAACAACAGAAAGCTATGAAACATATTCAAAAACTGTTAGACAAAAGCGATGACCTGTTGGACGTGGAAATGACCCGATCTAAGTCCTTAATTGAAGACATAAAAAATCTTCATGTTAAGTATGAGGAACTTGAAAGTCGTCATGAAACACTCTCAATAACTCATGAAAAGCTTTCATATGATTATCTTCAAAGGAAGAAGACAAACCCCAGACCAAAGGCTTCATATGGTCCAAAGGCTTCATACAGACACATGACTCACCTAAGTCACCCTAACACCAATGTTTTGCAGGGAAACCATACTCAGGCCTATGAATATGAGCATGTTTTATCAAACCGCCATGCTCATAAGACCAAGAACTACTCTGCCTATTCATATGAGTACTATTCGCCTTCTGCAAGGCTATTTGCTAGGGCTCCAAAGCCGAAGTTCTCAGATGCTGCACTTAGACTCATTGCTTCGAAGCCACCCCTGAAGATGTGGGTGGTTTAGAAGACTTAACTCTCTTTTGCAGGGAAAGGTCTCCAGCCTGAAATCAAATGCGTCAGATGCTATTGCCGGGGACCTAGAACATCTTGTGGGGCACAAGATAAAATGCCCAAATGATCTTATTATGTATTTTGTTCCTGAGTCGCTTGACATGCATCCTACCAGTTCTAACCTGGGTCTGAGCTTTCATAATCCACTTGCTCGTCAAATGTTTATGCTTCAGAATACTCTTCGTGAAGCCTATCCCCCTAACTGCTCTGTAGGGTATGACACCAGCTGCTTCAGAATGGTTTATTGATAGTGGATGCACTAATCATATGACTGGTGATCGAAGTCTTCTCATGGACTCCACCTTATGTCCATCTGACAAGACTCACATCACATTTGCTGACACTGGTAAAAGCAAGGTATTGGGTCTAGGTAGAGTTGCAATCTCAAAGGATCAGCACATGGATAAAGTGATGCTTGTTGAATCCCTTGGTTTCAACTTAATGTTTGTCTCAATGCTTTGCGATTTGAACATGATTGTGATATTTGGAAAATATCGTTGCCTTGTTCTAATGGAATCTGACAAGTCTCTAGTCTTTGAAGGGTATTGGAAAGATGATTTGTACATGGTAGATTTCTCAGCAGGACCACAACTTGCTGTATGTCTTCTGGCAAAAGCTTCAGAGTGCTGGCTCTGGCATCGGAGGCTAGGGCATGCTGGCATGAGGAACTTGCATACTCTCGCAAAGAAGAAGCACGTCATAGGCATCGAGGGCGTCAAGTTCAAGAAGGATCACTTATGCGGTGCCTGTGAAGCTGGAAAGATGACGAGGGCCAAGCATCCCTCGAAGACAATTATGACTACAACTCAACCCTTCGAACTGCTACACATGGACCTATTCGGTCCTACTCACTACTCTACTCTCACTACTACTGCTTGTCTCTATGGCTTCGTCGTTGTTGATGATTATTCAAGATATACATGGGTGCATATAATTCTCTACAAGACTGAAGTGCAAGATGTCTTTAGACGCTTCACCAACCATGCCATGAACAACTATGGCGTCAAGATCAAGCATATCAGAAGTGATAATGGCACATAATTCAAGAACACCAGCCTCGACACTTATCTTGATACATTGGGCATCACTCATGAGTTCTCAGCTCCAGACATGCCGCGGCAGAATGGCATTGTGGAGCGTAAGAACAGAACACTCATTGAGATGGCTAGGACGATGCTTGATGAGTACAAGACTCCAAGAAAGTTCTGGCCTGAAGCTATTGATACTACATGCCATGTCATCAACCGTGTTTATCTTCACAAGCTTCTAGAGAAGACATCATATGAGCTACTGACTGGTAAGAAGCCAAATGTAAGTTACTTCAGAGTATTTGGTGCCAGATGCTGGATCAAGGATCCACATCACACTTCAAATTTTTCACCGAAAGCACATGAAGGTTTTATGCTTGGTTACGGAAAGGATTCACACTCCTACAGAGTCTTCAACCTCTTTCACTATAAAGTGGTTGAAACGATGTGCGGTTCGATGAGACTAACGGCTCGCAAAGAGAGCACCTGCCAAATGTGCTAGATGAAGTTCCACCTAGGGAATCCATCAAGCTTATGGGTACTAGAGAAATCATACCTTCAGAGGCACAGGCTGAAGAGGAACTTATCATTTCTGCACCAAATCAACCTGAAGACTCTGCTCAGCCTGAAGCCAATGCTGAAGATGAAGACAATGATCAGCAAGAGAAAAGTCTTCGTCCAGTTCATCCTCGTGTTGCAAATGAAGTACAGATTGAGAAGATAATTGATGACATCAATGCACCTGGTCCACTCACTCGTTCAAGAGCAACACATCTAGCAATTTTCCGTGGGCACTTTGCATTTGTCTCAATATCTGAACCCAAGAAAGTTGCTGAAGCCTTCATGGAACCTGAGTGGATTCAAGCTATGCAAGAAGAGCTTCAACAGTTCGAGTTGAACAATGTGTGGGAATTGGTCAAGTGTCCTGATCCTCGTAAACACAATATCATAGGCACTAAATGGATATATCGCAACAAGCAAGATGAGCATGGTCAAGTTGTCAGAAACAAGGCTCGTCTTGTTGCTCAAGGATACACTCAAGTTGAAGGGATCAACTTCGATGAAACATTTGCTCCCGTGGCTAGGCTTGAAGCCATTCGCATACTGCTAGCCTACGCAAATCATCATAACATCCTTCTGTATCAAATGGATTTGAAGAGTGCCTTTCTCAATGGCAAGATTTAAGAAGAAGTGTATGTTGCACAACCACCTGGCTTTGAAGATCCAAAACATCCCGACATGGTTTACAAGCTCAACAAGGCACTGTATGGCCTCAAACAAGCCCCTCGTGCTTGGTATGACACACTCAAAGACTTCCTGAAGAGCAAAGGCTTCAAACCTGGTTCCCTGGATCCCACACTCTTCATGAAGACATATGATGGTGAACTGTTTGTGTGCCATATATATGTGGATGACATTATCTTCGGCTGCACTAATCAAAAATACAGTGATGAGTTTGGACACATGATGCAAGAGCAATATCAAATGTCCATGATGGGTGAGCTGAAGTTCTTCCTTGGTCTTCAAATACGTCAGCAAAGCATCGACATCTTCATATCTCAAGAGAAATACCTCAAAGACTGCCTGAATAAGTTTGGAATGCAAGACTGCAAAGGTTACACGACGCCAATGTCAACCAAGAATCATCTGGGTCCTGATGCCAATGGTAAAGAGTTCGATCAAAAGGTATACCGCTCCATGATTGGTTCTTTACTTTACTTATGTGCATCTAGGCCAGATATAATGCTTAGTGTTTGCATGTGTACCTGATTCCAAGTGGAACCAAAGGAATCGCATCACTTAGTTGTGAAGCGAATTCTTCGATATTTGGCTTACACCCCAACACTAGGATTATGGTATCCAAAGGGCTCAGAGTTTGATCTAGTTGGATTCTCGGATGCTGATTATGACGGTGACAAGGTGGATCGCAAGTCTACATCAGGCACATGTCACTTTCTGGGACAATCACTTGTTTGTTGGTCTTCAAAGAAGCAGAACTGTGTATCTCTCTTCACTGCTAAATCTGAATACATTGCTGCTGGATCTTGCTGCGCTCAGCTTCTATGGATGAAGCAAACACTCGAAGACTTTGGCATCCATCTGAAGCAAGTACCACTCTACTGCGACAATCAAAGCGCCATCAAGATTGCCAACAACCCAGTTCAGCACTCAAAGACAAAGCCCATTGAAATTCATCATCACTTTCTCAGAGATCATGTCATGAAGGAAGATATTGATATCATTCACGTCAACACTGAAGAGCAACTGGCAGATATCTTCACAAAGCCCTTGGATGAGAAAAGGTTTTGCAAGTTGCGGTGTGAGCTAAATATCTTGGAATCCTCAAATGTCCTGTGATTAGGCACACATCCTAACACTTATGCATGTTGATGACTTAGATGTGCAACACACGAAGTAACATATATCTTCAATTAATGAAGACTTACACTCTAAGTGGGAATACATTAATGCGGAATTTGACTTCGGAGCGCCACGATAATTGTGCGCCGTGTCTGGGTCTAATACTTCCTATACGATGGGTAATGCCACCACCAAACTTTTGTTTGGAGTGTTTTCTGTTGGTGTTACATTTGCAAAGTCTTCGCATTTGGTTTGTCTTCAATATTGACATGACTCCATGTTTATCTTCACAATGTTGATTTGGACATATTCTGATACTTACATATGTTAGTGTTCTGTCCTCTACAGCATTCACTTATAGCTATGTCTTCTCGTTTGAATCTTTTTAACTAAGTGAATGTGATCGGACCCTAACCTCTCTATGCTCCCTTCTCAAATCTATCTATCCAAATCATATGCATTCTATTGAAACTGTCGAATGTCTTCTCTGCGTCCTTGTCAGCAGAAGATACAGAAACAAACATTAAATCTGTTTTAAATGCTCAATCCTTATTTCCCGAAACCCAGAGAAGCGGGAACGACCACCCGACAATCCAGGCGTGCGTGGGAACATGGAACAGCTTCCAATGTGTTGCATGTTCGCCATGTGTCCCTCAGATGTGAACCGCCAGGGGCACCTGCGTAATAACGCTGTGACGTCCCTGTCCTTATAAATACACACCACACCCCAGTCATTATCTCTTCTTCCACCTCTCCTTCTCACACAAACCCTAGCACCACCGCTAGCTCTCGACGATGCCGGCAACAAAGCGATTAGCTGCCGCGACCTCACCGATGCCGTCCTCACGCCGATCGCGGACATCGTCTTCTCCGCCGTCACCATAGGTGTCCTCCGTCGCCAAGTTAGGGCACGGAAGATCAAACTGCTCGGCCTCATCTTCTACTCCGTCTAGCAGTTCTTCGTGTGGTAAATAAAACATCCTTTTTACTGTCCTTTTGATCTGGTAGATTCATCCCTTTCAACCACAAGTGGTTTCTGTCCCTACAAATTTGGATCTATCCTGTTCTGCATGTTATCATCCCTTTCAACCACAAGTGGTTTCTGTCCCTACAAATTTGGATCTATCATGTTCTGCATGTTATCATCCCTTTCAACCACAAGTGGTTTCTGTCCCTACAAATTTGGATCTATCCTGTTCTGCATCTCATACATCCCTTTCAACCACAAGTGGTTTCTGTCCCTACAAATTTGGATCTATCATGTTCTGCATGTTATCATCCCTTTCAACCACAAGTGGTTTCTGTCCCTACAAATTTGGATCTATCATGTTCTGCATGTTATCATCCCTTTCAACCACAAGTGGTTTCTGTCCCTACAAATTTGGATCTATCCTGTTCTGCATCTCATAACATGCCTACTATATTCACTTATGCTTCACACACAGTTAGATTCCTCACTTGTACTTATTCTTGGATTCGTACAAATCTAGAACCAACTCTCATCATATAAGTGAATGTCTTCGCGCTATGAGGTCAATGTCTTCTAAACTGATTTATCTTCAAAATCTTCTGAGAATGCATATGACCTCTTCCCCTTCCCTCACATCTCTAATGCTGTCACATGTACATGTCCGTGGAAGAATCCCTTGGTTCTCATAGTATGCATTCATTTGCAGAATTCTTACAGCATCACATCAATTCTCCCGAAGCCAGTTCCTGTCTGACCAGCAGACGGAAGCCTTTGCAAGTTCTGAAGCCATTCAGTCTGAACTTCATGGCAACAGAGAAGTCAGTCAGGAAGGGCGGCAGGCAGCTCCGTGGGAACACAACTAAGGACCTGCCACCAGATCTCTATGAGCTATACAAGTCAGATCCTGAAGAGACCTATGGTGAACACAAGAACCGAATCCAATGGATTCAAAGACATTGGGCAGAGGAATGGTTCAAGTACAAATTTGTCACTGACGAATATGCTGAAAAGAATGCCATCAAGAGCCCCTGGGGAGATATTATATACAAAGGTCTTCAGCCCAAGTCCAAGTTCGAAGCCATTTCTCAAGGCTTCTACCCTTGCATGGTCCGTGGACCTCAGCCTGCTAATGCCGACCCATCCTCTCTGTTATGGTGTCGTGAAGACAATCTCTTTAAGCAAAACTTCTAGTTTGCCAAGGAGTCTGCAAAGAAGAACAAGAAGGACCTTGGTCTAGACTTCAACCCGGGTCCATCTGCTCCTCGTGCCGATGGCACTCGTGATGCCGAACCCAATATCATCGGGCCTTTCTACAACCTCGACGGTCTCCTCACTCACATTGCTGTTCAGGGGGCCTCCGTGGAGCACTCTGCAGATGACGCTGATTCTGATGAAGCGTCTGCTCCTCCCAAGCCTCAGAAGCAGAAGAAACCAAAGGCTTCAAAGCCCTCCACTGCACCAAAAGCTTCGCGTGCGAAGCCTCTGGCCACTGCACCTCCTGAAGTCAGTGTGCAGTCGGAAGATCTCTCTCGCATCTCCAAGACTGAGAAGAAGAAGAAGCCCATCCAGATTTCCGGTCAAGCACTGACCCCAGTTGCCGTTCTGAGGAACGAGAATGAAGCCATTGATCTGTCAAGTGACGACGATCTTGGCGATGACGCTCTTGAGCTACTGATAAAGAGCAAGGAAGAGGCAGAGATCTTCAATGATCTACCCCTGTTTGATGTGGATATCTTAAATAACTTCATTGATGAATGGTTTGAAAACCCCAACATCAACCTCGATGACCTTGAGCTTCCAATTGGCATCAGTGTCTCTTTCCACAGTGCCATTGCTACTGAGCTGGCTCTGGCTTAGAAGATTGTTGAACTGAAGAACAAGATTGATTATGAGAAGGCTCAGTTCAAGAAGAATATGGCTAACCTCAGTGTGGCTGATGTTCAAAGCTTCAAGCAGACGCTGCATGAGCTCAAGGAGCAGTTTCACCAGAAACGCCAGGAAGCAAAAGTTTCAAGAGAGAGAATGAAGTATTTTGCGGAGAAAAGTGTTCAAGCTCACGATGAAGCTGAAAAGCGCAAGGCTTTGGGGCGCCCTGGCATCGACCCCAGAATGGCTGCAAAGAAGAAGAAGGAGCCTGCTATGGCCCAAGCTGAAGCATCAAGGCAGGAAGAACCTCGCATTGTCTTCCCCGCCAGCATGACAGGCTCGAAGCCTAAGGTCCCCACAACTGCTTCAGAACTGAAGAAGACAAGGGCAGCTGAAGCCGAAGCCCGAAAGCGCAAGACCAAGAACACCACTGACGATGCTCCACCGACCAAGAAAAGGAAGACAAAGAAGAAAGATCAGGCTGCTCCCACAGAGCCCATGGTCGTCGAGCCAATCTCAGTTGCTCGCCCTGCATCATAACACCATGAGCATCAGTTGATAGTTCATGAGCCTGCTTCCACAGAGGCTCCTGAAGCTGAAGACATTCCAACTGTCGACCCCACTGCAGCTGAAGACATTGGTCCCCAAGACAATGTAGAAGATGATGAAGTCCTTCCTCAGATCGAGCACAACATGGCATCATCGCCTGTTCTCACGAACAACGAGCAGCATTGGTCGTCCTTTGACGCCAATTGCTCAGGATGATTCATGGGTTGATCGCCCTCAAGACTCCCCCCGTCAGGAATCCCCAAGTACTCCCCCACCTCAAGTCACCACTCTGGTGCTTGAAGATGATGACTTTGCGGTCCAGCCGACTCCCTCTCCAAAGGCGCCGCCCGCACTCCGTAGGCTTCACAAAGGACCAAGGCCACAAGTCACTCTGTCGAGCGTTCCAAAAGGAGAAGAGCAACATAACTCAGTGGCACGACAAGTGTTCCCTGAAGCCACTCCAACTGTGAACGTCTCTGGGTCCGAAGCAAAAGCTGCCGAAGACATTCCGGCTGTATCAGCCGATGAACAAGAAAAACCAAGAGAAAAAGAAGAACGTGTTGCTACACCCCCGTCCAACCCTGAAGTTGTTCTCGAGGAGAACGAGTCTGTGCCCGACTCTCCAGCTACTCAAGTGGAGGTTGAAAACACTGAGGCGGCCACCCACAACACTACTGAAGCCAATGACATTGTCATGGCCGAAGCTAATGTGGCGCCTAAAGCTAATGTGGTGCCAGAAGTGAATGCACCTGAAGCCAATGTTGCACCTGAAGCAAATCCGCAGCTTGAAGACAATGCATCTGCTCATGTACCACCTCCCAGGCCACACACCATTGAGCAAGCATTCTATTAAGGTCAACTTACCACCATCCTCTGGCCCATTCTGGTTCCTCCACCTGCTGTCGGTCCATAATTTGACTATCATGTAGAGCACATGTCTCAGGTCTAGAAGTCGAAGCCAAGGCTGCCAAGGTTTCCAGGTACTGCAACTTCACCAGGATCATTCAATGTGAATGGCTTCATATCACACAACACCTTCTTTGATAGCGCCAAGAACCCATATTCCAAGCCAAGAATATCATCTGATAGGTTCTGGAGTTATCAGCAGCGCAGTTACTATTCCTGCATACTATACAATCAGGGGCGCATTTTTCCTCATATGCATCTAGACTGCAAAGCCATGGCTGGCCTGCCCTGCCTAGAAGAAGCCCTTGACTGCTTCAGAGATGCTGGCCTTCTACAGTTTGTGACCGATAAAGAGCATTGGAATGAAGAGCTTCTGCTGCAATTCTATGCAACTCTCCACATTCGCGGCTACAACAATGATCCGAAGACTTGGATCCTTGAGTGGATGACAGGCGATGTACACCATGAAGCCAAAGCCTAAGACATCATTGAGCTTACTGTGCTGCCCACTCCTGGTGAACACTATGAACCAGGTTGTCAGCTTCACCTCAATGCCTTGGAGAGCATCTTCCAGAAGCCAGAGCCAAACATGAGCCAAATGCTGAGCATGATGAAGCCACTGCCACAAGACGCTGAATATCCTAAGGAGTTCTTTGTTGAAGACCTAGAGTATCTGCTCCACACTATTTATCATATTATCAGGCGAACTCTCTGGCCTGTAAAAGGACATTCTTCTGCAGCAAAGCTTGAAGGAGCAATGAAAACATTGGTTTTGTATATCTTCAATGGCATCAGCTTCAATGCTCAAGACTTCTTCATCAGTCAATTGGCTGCATCTGGCTCTGATCTCTTTGGTCTGAAGTTTTATGCTCCATGGGTAATGCTCCTCATCAAGCTTCACTCCGCTATCAACTATCAGCCTTCTGCGCGCAATCATCTTATATTCTTGCCAGAGGTTGATCTGTCTGTCGAAGCCATATACCCAGAGCCTGCCAAGGAGCCAATTTATCTTCACAACGTCAATCTCAAAGTTTCACCCAACCCATTGAAGGAGTTCAGACCATCACTCGTGTTTATCCTTTGGCTGGCAATCCTTGTGCACCTCACCATGCCCATACTGAAGCCACTGAAAGAACTATTGCTCAAAGGCCTCGGAAGCGATCTCGTGTTCTCAATGACCGAGAGCTTCTCATCGCCTTGCATCAAAAATAGGATAAGCATCATGACTAGCTCAAGCGTCAAATGCAAAGCCTCTTAGTGGATGTCATTCGCATTCGCAACCTTGCCACCAAGAATGCCTTTGTCACTCATGAAACCTATCGGAGGTCGTGGAAGAGCTTGACATTGCTCACTGCCGAAGCTGATCTTCAAGACGATGGATTCACGGAGAGATTCAAGTTTGACTCAACTCCTCCAAGGAATGCTCACTTGCATCGGACTCCCTCACTCGAAGACTCTGACTACTCATCCTCAGCGGCAACTGTCAATGCCAGAGTCATTGATGACCAAGATGATGCTACTTCACCACCTCCAACTTCAGCGCGTATCGACACTGCACCAAGTTCTTCTGCACCACCAAACCTCAACGACGACCCTGCTGCTTCGCCTACTCCTCATGGGAACGAGTAGAAAGCTCTATGTCTTCAAACCTTTTTGGTCATTACTGACAAAAGGGGGAGAAGCATATGAGTTGATAGTCTTCAAGCGGGTCCATATGGGTGGTTGCTATACTTTTGCTACATTTGCCAAGTGCTTACAACTCTTGCTTTTGATACATTTGGTTCTTTGAGTTGTAACACTTAAACTTGATGGTCGTCTGCTACCTTTTCTGTTAACTATTTTATGCGATAATAAATTCCACATGTGCGGCGATAAATTCCGCACGAAGTCATTTTGCAGACATCCATTTTTCATTATGCATGTCATTATCTTTGTTATATCTCTACATGCATGATGAATTGTCTTCATAAGTTGAAGAGGATCTCCACAAGTACAACCTGCCATGTGCATTTGCATTCGAAAGCAAAATACTTATATGCACATCTTCAGGGGGAGCCTTTTGCTACTTATGAAGACAATCCCTTAATCCTTTACAATTTCACATACTTTTATCCCCGCTGAAAACTTCAACCAGTTTGTCATCAATCACCAAAAAGGAGGAGATTGTAAGTGCATCTAGTGCCACCCCTAGTTGGTTTTGGAGTATTGATGACAAATCTGGTTGAGGGACTAATGTGTTTGTGAGAATTGCAGGATAACATAGGTAGTAGTCCCTCATTGATTCGGTTTACGTACCAGAGATGACCCCTAAAAATGTGTGAAGACATTGAAGATAATGGTGGTATGTGAAGATATTCACATTGAAGACTATGACATGAGAAGACATCGCATGAAGTCTTTGGAGCGCGAAGACATAGTTGTTTCGTAGTTTCATTTTCTTCTTTGTTGAGTCATAGGAACCACCGTACTGTTAAGTGGGGTCCAAGTGAACAAAGTCAGAATGACTAAAGCGATGCTCAACCAAATCCTAAGTCTTCGAGCAAAGACAATGAGAGCAAATCTTATCCAGAGCTGGATGAGTCTGCTTTACTTGTAACCCAAGTCAAGTTGCCGCGTGTGTTTGAAATCTGACCGTTGGAACACGTGTCAGTTCCTTAGTGACCCAGGGTCATTTTGGACAAATCAGGTCGGGTTGCCCAGTGTCTATAAATAGCCCACCCCTACACCATAAATTGGTGGCTTCTCAGAGTTAGTGCACGGCTTTTGTCGTTTCAGAGCAACCCACCTCGAAGCCTTTGAGAGAGAAATCCTTGCGAGGACAAAGCCCTAAACACCCAGAGCCAAAGAGTGTTAGGCATCACTGAAGTCTTTCTTTTTGTGCGATCTGAAGACTTGTTACACTTGAGGACTGTGAATCCTCTAGCCGGTTAGGCATCGTGTTCTGAGCATCAAGAGTCATTGTGGATCGCCGGTGAACGAAGTCTGTGAAGGTTTGAAAGTCTACCTTGAAGACTTACCTGAGTGATTGGGCAAGGACTGGGTGTCCTTAGCTCAAAGGGAATAAGGTGAAGACATGGTCTTCTGAGTTGAATCTCAGCCTCCCTAACCAGACGTACAGTTGTCACAGGAACTGGAACTGGTCCAACAAATCCTTTGTCTTCACCAAGCAACTGGTTCTATCTCTTCCTTCTCTTTGCTTACAGTTTGTCTTCGTGAAGTCATTGCCTGCTTGCATCATCTGTTAGACTTCACTGTGTGACTACTTGTTCTGATTGGCTTTATACTATCTTCCATCCTGATCCATACTGCCTAGCTGCTAATAGTTTTCGTGCTTTCACTTCATCGAATACTTGACTATGTCTGACCTAGTGTAGTCTACCTTCCGCTGCTTGTTAATAGGTTCATTTCTATCGTTTGTCTTCGAAACTTTCATGTTTTGAAGACTTTCATAAAAATTGCCTATTCACCCCCCTCTAGTCGATAACTAGCACTTTCAACTATAAATAGGACCTAGCCACCACCATAGAGGGGACGAAGGATTCAGATCATACTCACACCCACCAGCTCATTGTGCACAAGAACACCTCTCCTCCTAAGGTCATTCTCCACTGTACTAGTTCATCCTCAGCCCCTCAAGGCCAATCCACCACAAAGCAGGAGTAGGGTTTTACACCGCAAGGTGGCCTGAACCTGGGCAAACTACTGTGTCTCTTGTCCATTCGGTTCGTCGAGCTAGGCCGTGATTAGCAAGCAGGCAGACTGGGGAGGACGAGTTCTTCGCACGCACCCCAGAGTTCGAACCTCTCAAGGGTCTGCGGAACCCAAAACCCGACATTTGGTGCGCCAGGTAGGGGTGCGTCAGAGATCCGCCACCTTGTCTACTGCACTCTGTTGTTCGGTTCTCATGGCGGACGCTTCTCCATTGACTGGATCAACACACGCTCTCGGAGGAGCCGAGGGCCTCCGAGCCTTCACCCTCGGCCTGCGGTGGGTGTAGTGGCCACCCAAGTTCAGGCCATACATGCCGCACTGATACGATGGCGCGGCGGACCCGACAGGCTTTCTCCAAGCATACGAGGAGGCTGTTTGGGCGGCCGGCGGCGACGACAAGGTCATGGCGAACTGGCTCCCCATGGCCCCGGCAGGCGCACCGCATGCCTGGCTTCTCAACTTGCCAGGGTCTTCTACGGAATCCTGGGAGGAGCCGCGCAGCCTCTTCATCATGCACTTCGCGGCACCAGCACCGCACGCCGTCGCAGCCCTCCTCGGTGGCTCGCAGGCGCCGCCCGCGTACCGCCATGTCAAGAAGTTGTTCCGCCAGGTGGGTGCCGCCCACGTGCAGCAGGAAGCTCCTCCGGGATGGGCGGCGCCCAAGGACGACCTCACCTTCGACTTGAGAAATCACCCCGTGACCATCGCGGGTGACGGCGCGCTCCCGATGCTTTGCACCCCCATCATCTACAACGTGGCGGTTACCAAGACCCTCATCGATGGCGCAGCTGGCCTCAATGTGCTCTCTGTGGAAGCTTTCGGCTTGCTTCATGTGCCACATGGCCGGCTCTGCCCCACCAAGCCTTTATCCAGGGTCGTGGACGGCTCCACCTGTCGCTTTGGGAAAATCTGCCTCCCCGTCACCTTCGGCACCCGCGAAAACTACCGCAGCGAGCTCATCGACTTCGACATCGCCCGCATTGGCCTCCCTTACAACACCATCCTCGGGTACCCGGCCTTGGCTCAGTTCATGGTAGCGACCCACCCCGCCTACAATCTCATAAAGATGACGGGGAGCAACGGCTGAGGGAGTCCTGGATTATGGGGTGCTCGGGGATCCGGCCTATCTACCATGGGCCAGACTGATGGGCCGTGAAGATACAAGATAGAAGGCCTTCCCCCGTGTCCGGATGGGACTCGCCTTTGCGTGGATGGCAAGCTTGTCATCCGAATGTGAAGTTTCCTTTCTCTGTAAACCGACTCTGTACAACCCTAGGTCCCTCCGGTGTCTATATAAACTGGAGGGTTTGGTCCGTAGAGGCTAAGACAAATCATATAGGCTAGACATCTAGGGTTTAGCAATTACGATCTCAAGGTAGATCAACTCTTGTAACCCCTATACTCATCAAAGTCAATCAAGCAGGAAGTAGGGTATTACCTCCATTAAGAGGGCCCTAACCTGGGTAAACATCGTGTCCCCTGCCTCTTGTTACCTTCGATCCTCAGACGCACAGTTCGGGACCCCCCTACCCAAGATCTGCCGGTTTTGACACCGACATTGGTGCTTTCATTGAGAGTTCCACTGTGTCGTCAACATAAGGCTCGATGGCTCGTTCGATCATATACAACGATGCCGTCTCCGGGGAAGCTTACCTCCCCGGACAGATTTTTGTATTCGGTGGCTCCGTTCTACGTGCCAACTCGATTGGCCACCTCGAATAAATCGACAGCTGCGCCCCTGGTCATCAGATCAGTTTTGGGAACCTAAATTATGTCGCTGATATCCGAGGAGACCTGATCTTCGAAGGGTTTGCGGCCCCAACCACTGCACTGGCCTCAGATCCGGAGCAAACCATCAGGTCTAAAGATGGGAGTTTGGAGCCCACCGGACTCTCTGCCACGAACCACACTATTGAGGATCCGGAGGCGATTGTGTCCATGGTGAATTCGGGATTAGACCGGGTTCCCCCTATCATTGAAAGGCCGGACTCGCCCCCGGATTATGAATCCGAACTCTCGAAGTCCGTGCCATGCAAGCATGGCCAGGAGGCCTTCGCACCAGCCAGCCCCGTGGACCCTCGTTTCCCTGTACAAACCTCTCTATTAAACGAGGCTCTAGACTTAATGCAATCCCTCGCCATCACAGAGGAATCACTTCCGAACTACACCCAACCTGGACTGGGGTCTGAGAGCGAGGAATTTTACGTCCCACCCACTACCCACTTCATAGCCACTGTCGAAGATTTAAACGACATGCTGGACTACGCCTCCGAAGATATCGACGGCATGGACGACGATGCCGGAGACGAACAAGGTCAAGACCCGCCAATTGCTGGACGTTGGATGGCCACCTCCACATAGGACGTGTACATGGTGGACACACCCAAAGAGGATGACGATGCAGACAGGAAAGATCCGGTAGAGGCCAAACCTGATGAGGCACCACCGAAGCGTTGACGCCAGCGACGCCGCTCAAAATCGCGTCATAGCAAAGACAGTAATACCGGCACTGGGGACTATAACACTCCGGAGGGTGCCGAAGAGCCTGAAGCCCCCGTCGAGCCCACATCCGAACAAGACGATGTGGAGGAGGGGCAAGCCAACCCCGACGATCCAGTCGGGAACGGGGACTCGGAAGACAGTAATTATTTACCGCTCTCTAAGGACGATGTGAGCCTCAACGACGAAGACTTCATCATGCCAGAGGAACCACTCAAGTAGGAGCGCTTTAAGCGCCAACTAATCGCTACTATGAGAAGCCTAAAAAAGCAGCGGCAGCGACTCCAAGCCGAACAGGATACACTCAACAACAGGATGACCCAAGTCCTAGCCGCCGAAGAGTATGGCCTTCAACGCCCAGCAAAGAGTTATGCGAAGCGTCGGCTACTACCACAATTTGGCGATGAGGCCCTCAAGCCCATACCGTCAAGACATGATCGTGCTGATGAACCAGACCGGCCACCACGTAGGCGAGATAAAGCGGCCACCTACGCCGAACAACAACCCGCACCACCTCACCGTAGAGGACAAACAAGATCAATCTATGGATCAAGGGGGCGTGCCCCAACGTGAGAAGACGACCGTCAGGCTTGGCCCGACAGGCATAACCTCACCAGGGCCAAAAACTGCATACGGGCTACATCCAAACTGCTTCGTGACATTGCCCGATACAGAGGCGCCGCACACCCCTTATGCTTCACCGATGAGGTAATGGAGCACCAGTTCCCAGAAGGGTTTGAACCTGTGAACATTGAATCATACGATGGCACGACGGATCCCGCAGTATGGATCGAAGATTTTCTTCTCCACATTCACATGGCTCGCGGTAACGATCTTCATGCCATCAAGTACCTCCCCCTAAAACTCAAGGGACCAGTACAACACTGGTTAAAGAACCTCCTAGAAAACTCTATTGGTAGCCGGGAAGATTTGGAAGTTGCCTTTAGAGACAACTTCCAAGGTACCTATGTTCGGCCTCCAGACACCGATGACCTTAGTCACATAGTCCAGCAACCCGGGGAGTCAGCCCGGAAGCTCTGGACCAGGTTCTTAATTAAAAGAACCAAATTGTAGACTGTCCGGACGCTAAAGCCCCCGCGTCCTTTAAACACAGCGTCTGGGACGAGTGGCTCGCCCAACACCTCGGCCAAGAAAAACCGAAGTCCATGGCAGCTCTCACCGCACTTATGACCCGCTTTTGCGCGGGAGAAGATAGCTGGCTAGCTCGTAGAAGCAATAGCACTAGCGACTCCGGCACCTTCGAAGCCAGAGATGGCAATGGTAGGCCACAGCGCAATAAACACAAGCGTCAAAACAACAATGGAGATACCGAAGACACGTCGGTCAAAGCCGGATTCAGTGGCTCTAAACTCGCTCAACGGAAGAAGCTTAAAGGAAACAAAGATGGTCCATCTAGTCTGGACCGAATACTAGATCGGCCTTGCCACATCCATGGCACTCCTGACAAGCCTGCCAATCATACCAACATAAATTGTTGGGTCTTTAAACAGGCCGGTAAGCTAAACACCGAACATAAAGGGAAGGGGCCGCCCAGTGAGGACGACGATGAAGAGCCTCGCCCAATGAACACGGGGGGGG
This sequence comes from Triticum urartu, assembly GCF_003073215.2. Classification (NCBI taxonomy): domain Eukaryota; kingdom Viridiplantae; phylum Streptophyta; class Magnoliopsida; order Poales; family Poaceae; genus Triticum; species Triticum urartu. Next base: position 442,465,804 of record NC_053028.1, on the reverse strand, counting down.
GGGGGAATTTCCCCCCGAGGTGAAAATAGTGAACATGATCTACGTCACTCATATCCCCAAACGGGAGCGCAAGCGCGCACTAAGGGACGTTTATGCCATAGAGCTAGTCGCCCCAAAATTTAACCCATGGTCAGCCTGTCCGATCACTTTTGATCGCAGAGACCATCCGACCAGTATCCGTCACGGAGGTTCGGCAGCATTGGTCCTCGACCCAATCATCGATGGATTACATCTTACGCGAGTCCTTATGGACAGCGGTAGCAGCATTAACCTGCTTTATCAGGACACTGTCCGCAAAATGGGTATTGATCCATCAAGAATCAAACCCACTAAAACCACCTTTAAAGGAGTGATACCCGGTGTCGAGGCCTGTTGCGCAGGGTCCATGACACTAGAAGTAGTCTTCGGTTCACCGGATAATTTTCATAGTGAAGACTTGATCTTCAACATCGTCCCCTTCTGCAATGGCTATCATGCACTGCTCGGACGAACCGCTTTCGCCCGTTTCAATGCATTCTTGCACTATGCTTATCTAAAGCTCAAGATGCCTGGACCACGTGGCGTTATAACAGTCAATGGAAACATGGAGCGCTCTCTCCGTACCGAGGAGCATAAAGTGTAGGGTGGCCTTATCAAGCTGAATACTACATCGGCAGTCATGCCACCGGACACTGTTAAACGAGTCCGGCCTAACCTGCATAATGGCAGTCCAGCTCGTCCAGAGCTAGATTAAAAATTCGGCCTCTGTCCAAGCCCCAAATTGATAGCGGCATACATACCACACGTACATAACTATGCACTAAAGATACCATGGGCAAGGATGGAGGCACACCACAACTAAAGTACACACGACCTTATCTGGACCCTCACATTCTCCCCCTTTTCTTCTTATTTTTATTTTTCAGGTTCCTCACAACCCACATCACTTTTCGATGGTACCAAGGCCCCTCTTCTAGGCCCCTCATGTGCACTCGATCATTGATCCTCTCAAAGGATCATACACCAAGGCGAAAAGCAGCGTAGACATGCGGCAGAGTATCCAAAGGATCTTCAAGATCATTTTTTTCCTTTTTAGGACTTGTATACAACTTTCCCTTGTGTTCGCCATGTAAAATAGCCTCGATGCTTACCTCATCCTCTGTAAAAATGTGTTTTGACGTATCAATCAAACTATAATGGAAACAGTTTCGCCCAACCCTGTTCGGTATTGGCTTACTTCCTTAATCTGTATTCCCTCTTTGTGTCAGATTGTCATATACACCTTGGCACGATTTACATCGCCATGGGATCTAGTCAGTCGCATATATTATTTTCTCAAAAAAAGAAGACAAGTGTGAACACTTATATAGTATACTTCGGCGTCCCGAATATGGCATTATATGCATTGGCTCAGAATCATGTCTTTGGTCAATAGTTGGGTTGCCCGGCTCCTGTGGTTACCACCTTACGTTCCGCTTGTTCGGCTAAGGTAGTAAAGGGAGAACTATTGCGATTGTGTTTCTGGTTCGTTCGGTCAAAGACCTCAGTAGAGAAAGCCGAAAACTGACTGTCATGGTATGGCGAGAGCTGGTCGGCTATTCGGCGACTTAATACAAATCTTTTGCGATTTTTTCCGTATTATACGAAGGACTGACTTCGGTTCGGTCACGCGCCTAAGGCATCCCAGTTCGGACAGCCTCATGCGCACCAGGGGCTAGTTTTTAGCCCCATAGTCAAACTCCTATGGCTAAGTGAAAGTGCTAAAGCCGCATAGTCTGATTGCCTAGTTCATTACGTAAGTCACCTACTTTATGGACCAAGACGTTGGGTCAAGAGTGATTACACGTTATTATGAACACCCCCGTAGCATCTACGTGGGGGCTGAAGCCGACGACTGGCAAACTTTCAAGAATAATTAAATATGACCGCATAAGAGGTATCTAGTTCGGATAACAGCATAATTACATTACAAAGCCTTAGTTTATAACACAAGGCCGGGGCAGTTCGGATACATTCACTCGAACATAATATCCTTCGAGCATTGACCCTCTATCAAACGGGCACCCTCGAGGACATCTTCAAAATAGTGCTTCGGCTTGCGGTGGTCCTTGCCTTCGAGTGGACCTCCGACTGCCACGACGGCGGACTTCATCTTCGCCCAGTGCATCTTGACACGGGCAAAGGCCATCTGCGCACCTTCTATGCACATTGAGCGCTTCAGAGCCGCTTGACCAGGCCGAAGTAGGTGCTCGGAATGGGTCCGGCTGGCCATAACCGGACTATGAGGTCCTTCATGGCCAAACCAGACATCCGATGCAGCTCCGCCAGCTGCATCATCTGGTTGTTTAGCAGCGCTGGCCGCTCCGGCGCCAAATACTGCGACTAGAAGAGCTTCTCCGTCGTGTTCCCTTCTTGGGCCTGGAAATGCTGTGTGGTGGCGGCAGCACTCCGTGGGAGATCCGCAAAGGCGTCTAGAGTACTCCATGGTTGATTTAGCAAAACATACCTCTGACCGCCAAATATACTCTGTAAAAGAAAAGGATTACCAGCCGCTATTTGTTCGGCTTGCTTGATCTCCTTACGAGCTTCCCGGGACTCGGTCCGTGCCTCCTTGGCCTCTTGTAGAGCCTTGGCGAGTCCGGTTGACTGGGCCTTATTCTGCTCCTCCAAGGACTCGCACTTGTCAGCGGCGTCCTTGAGCTCTCACTCCACCTCGGTCACCCTCTCCTCATACTGGCGGCGGGTGACCTCTTTGGCCTTTAAATCCACGGTCGCTTTGTCTGCGGCCGCTTTGCTTGCCTTCACCTCCTCCTAGGCTTCGGCAAGGGCGCTTTTGCGGGTCTCGACCTCGGCCGCGCTGCCTGCAATCATACACATAGGAGCACATGAGCCTAAACTCTGAGTTTGCATTACAATTTAGGCTTGTAAGGGGTCTTTTAAAAGCATACCTTGGGCCTCATCGAACCACTTGTTAATTCGGTCGATCTCATCATCAACCAGCTTCAGTTTGCGCTAGAGTTCGGCAACTTCAGCGTCCTTGGCTGAAGCCGCTAACAGTGAAGCTTGTTTACTAAAATAGATAAGTATGTTAACTCCGGCGAATATTTGATCCTCTATCCGGCCTCTTTTTCAAAAAGCCGAACAGAGTCTCAGGGGCTACTATCTATACACAAGCATATTTTTTGCACATGCAAAAGTTGCTAAGAATATTACATCACATACCTCAAAGCCTATTAACACGCTCGTGAAAGCTTCATTCAGCCCGCTCTTGGCAGACTGAACTTTTTCAACCACCATACCCATTAGGGAACGATGCTCCTCCATGACGGAAGCATGTTGAAGTGCCTCCCTCAATGTGTCCGGCACCTCCGGATTGATGGAGGTCGCTGGTGGAGTCGGCACTCCCCTCCCTTAAAAGGGGCTGCTCGCTCAATTCTGGAGCCGTGTGGGTCTCCGGAGTTGTATTCGGCTGGGGGTCGGACTGGTCTAGGCCCTCGTCATTTGTTTCAATGGGGGTTGTGCCCCCCATGTTTTTGGCAGCCGAGGCATTACCCTCTGGTGTCGTTTCAGCGGCCTTCCGCACCTCTCCCTGGTCTGGAGAAGTCCTTTGGGACAACACCTCAATGTCATCCGCTACATGTGGCAGAGAGGCTTGCGGAGGCGTTTCGCTCTCCATCATCTCCGACGCCAAGGAGTTCCCCGAAAATGATGATTGTTGGGGGAGATCACGGGCCGGACTAAAATACATAAATGATATGTTATACTACAATTTGTAAATGGCCAGATATATGTATAATATCTATGAATACTTATGATTCGGCCAGGGGCTTCGGCCCGGGGCGCCACTCGGGGATGGCTTCGGCGTCCGATTCCGAATCGTCCGAAAGAGAAAATTTCCCCTTCTTGGATGCCTCCGCCTCTAGGTCCACGGAAGCCCCCATCTTCTTCTTCCCCCCTTTAGGGGATAATTGCTCTCCACCTCTTCCTCTTCATCTTCATCCCCCTCGTGGGAGGAGAGAGCTTTGGTATCCCCGGATGCAGCGTCCAAAGTACCTTTTGGGCGAAGGCCGCCTTTGGCCCCCTTACCCTTCTTCTCCGGCGCCTGGTATGGCGCCAGGACCATGATACGTCTCCAACGTATCTACCATTCTGAACGCTTTTCCTCTTGTTTTGGACTCTAATTTGCATGATTTGAATGAAACTAACCCTGGGCTGATGTTGTTTTCAGCAGAACTACCATGGTGTTGTTTTTGTGCAGAAATAAAAGTTCTCGGAATGGAACAAAACTTTGCGAGGATGTTTTATATCAATAATAAGAATTTCTGGAGCCAAGACCTGCCGGAGACGGGCACCTAGGTGGGCACAACCCACCAGGGCGCGCCCCCCTCTCCTGGCGCGCCCAGGTGGGTTGTCCCCACTTGGTGGCCTCGCAGACCCTGAAACCGACGCTATAAAATCCTATTTTAATAGAAAAAATCAGAGAGAAAGAATTATCACGATCCATGGGATGGAGCCGCCGCTGATAACCCACAAGTATAGGGGATTGCAACAGTTTTCGAGGGTAGAGTATTCAACCCAAATTTATTGATTCGACACAAGGGGAGCCAAAGAATATTCTCAAGTATTAGCAGCTAAGTTGTCAATTCAACCACACCTGGAAACTTAATATATGCAGCAAAGTATTTAGTAGCAAAGTAATATGATAGTAGTGGTAACGGTAGCAAAAGGTAACCGTAGTAAAAGTGATGTTTTTGGTATTTTGTAGTGATGATAGCAATAGCAACGGGAAAGTAAATAAGCGAAGAACAATATATGGAAAGCTCGTAGGCAATGGATGGGTGATGGAGAATTATGCCGGATGCGGTTCATCATGTAACAGTCATAACCTAGGGTGACACAGAACTAGCTCCGGTTCATCAATGTAATGTAGGCATGTATTCCGAATATAGTCATACGTGCTTATGGAAAAGAACTTGCATGACATCTTTTGTCCTACCCTCCCGTGGCAGCGGGGTCCTTACGGAAACTAAGGGATATTAAGGCCTCCTTTTAATAGAGTATCGGAACTGTCGTGGAATTGTCACGACAGATGTCCTAGAGCAAGGACTTAGTCGTAGGGCCATCGCACTAGGAAGCTTAAAGGGGTTAATCAGGACAAAGGACACGAGAGAGTTTTATACTAGTTCGGCCCCTTACGATGAAGGTAAAAGCCTACGTCTAGTTGGGATTGGTATTGCTGACGTTTCGATCTCCAAGAGGCTCAACTCGCCGGCTTGGTTATCGACTTGGTTGTCTTTTTTGCCCTAAGTCACCACCGGGTCGTCCCCTTATATACATGGGTTGACGCCTGGTGGTCTACAGAGTCCCGACCGGCTCATAATCGTGTCCGGCTCGGTAACCTTCTTTACATGCCTTTCTTTACAAGTCTTTCCTTACATATGGCGGTTCATAATATCAGGCCTTAAACCGCCTTCAGGCCCTTGGGCCTTCTACAATATTTAATAAACAACAATCTTAGATGTTTACTGGGCTTCTTGCGTAACCCGCCATTGGGGCTGACCCGGTCCCTCCTGGGCGGGTCTCAACTGATAATAATATCCCCAACATTAGGCCCCAGGTTGACTTTGAACTTTGTTCTTTGTCAATCTTCCATACTTAGCCAAAAATCCATCTTCTTATCTTTACTGAAATTTTCTTGTAACCCGCCGTGACATCATCTCTTGAAAACACAAAGAACTTTCATGACGTCATCCTCCAACGGATCTTTTATCTTTAATGTTTCCCAAGAATCGAGGCACCTGTATAGTTGTATAACCATTTATTCGGTTCTCCCTTGATTTTCACGCCCATCTGTTCGCATTTTTCCTTATAAATAGGCTCATCCGGCCTTCCTCATTCTTCTCTCTCTTTCTATCTTCTTCCTCTCGCGACCCTGCTACAGCTCGAGCTTTGTCGCCGCCGCCGTGCCTCATCTCCGTCATCGACTCTGGCCGCTGCATCGACCTGAACCGATCCAGAGAAACCGCGGCGACCTCCGCAGCAGACCTGCAACCGTAAGCTTTCTTTCCTTCGTGTTCTCAGATCTTCATTAGGGTTTCCAAGCTCCTGCGTGTTCTTCGTAGTTCATCATAATTCTTTCATAGTTCTTCCATTGCCTCCTCTTTCTAATCCAAAAGAGATGTATGTTCATGCAGTAGCTGTTTGGTGTCTCCTTTTGATACTAGCAGACTCCTTTTTCTGGTACAAGAGCTATGTTTAGATATGATGAACTCATATGGACTGTATTTTTAGGTCTAGAATTTTTTTCATTTTGAACATCCATTTGATCTGAAATAATATCAATCACTTTGGGAAACTTGTTTGTCCCAACACTTAGCTGAATCCACTTTCTGAAAGAATCTATAGTCATGGCGGTTTACCGCACCGGCTCTCTTTTCCTTATATGTCATTAGACCTTAGTTAAACTGCCATTACTTGTTTTATAACTGACCGTAGGCTGAACCGGCATGTTGTTATTTATTTTTCAGTTCTCTGCACATCATGCCATCAAAGACACCCACCATCTGTAACTGGGTCCCTTCGTCCATAACTGAGGAACGGTTAAAAGAGTTCTTCATCATTGGGTTTCTGCCTTCGAAGAATGTCATGTCTTATCGTGCTCCTGACCCGGAGGAAGAACGCCCCAATCCAAAAGACGGAGAAGTGATTGTCTTCACTGACCACATGAACCGTGGCTTCTCACCGCCCGGCTCAAAATTCTTCAGAGAGGTCCTTCATTTTTTCAAACTCCACCCTCAGGACCTTGGACCCAATTCCATTTCCAATATTTGCAACTTCCAAGTACTCTGTGAGGTGTATCTTCAGCAAGAGCCCACCATAGAGCTGTTTAGGGAGTACTTTTATCTAAACCGGCAGAACGAATGCACCAATGGTCCTAGCTTAGAACTTGGAGGCATCTCAATTCAGCGCCGCCAGGGTGCTGTTTTCCCTCTTATCGTCTTACCAAGTCACCCAAAGGACTGGAACCAAACTTGGTTTTATTGTCAGGATATTTCTCCAGCAAACGAGAAGCCTCTGCCGGGTTACCGCCCCGGTCATCTTGACTCCAAGTTCACCCTTCCGGATAAGCTCACCGTTGATGAACACAAGAGGCTACTTCCCTCCATCAGAAGAATAAATGCTTTGTTGGGCAATGGTTTAACCGAAGTAGATCTGACCCGCTGCTGGATCTCATGGCGGGTTATTCCATTAGGCCGTCGATCCAAACTGATGTATGAATATGACGGAAGCCCGGACAACTCTCTTCGTCACAGCTCAGTTGAACTCACCAAAGAAGACATTGTTTCAATGTCAACCCTTTTGGTAAATGGGAAATATGAAGATTGCAGTATCATTGGGTTAAATCCCATCTGCAAGCTTAACCCGGTGCCAGAAGTAAGTACATTCTGATCTCTTTTTCTTTATGTTTTGCCCAGCTATTATTATTTTAATACTGATCTTTCTTCTTGTCTTTGCAGGCCAATTCTGACTTTTGGAAGGTGAAATATGACCACGAAGCTGCCAAGAAGGCGAAAGCCGCCGCCATGAACACCAAGAAGACGACCCGGAAATCAAAAAAGAAGAAGAAAACCGCTATTGAAGATTTAATGAAGCTTGATGACACGTCTGACTCGGAGGTAGCCCTTGATTCCCTTGTCCAATTTTTTATCAATCTTATTGACACTGATCCTTACCAGGATGACACTGGGGCCAGTCAGGCCGGGGAAGCAGAGGTAACTATCAGTTCCTCCGACTCAGAGCCCTTACCAAGACACAAAGTTCGACGAGTGATCCGTAAAGTAAGGTTTTCTAACCCCTTAGCTCACTTGGATCCCAACTTTCATTTGAAAAGGCAGCAACATGAAAGCCGTCGTGAAGCTGAGATTGAAGATGAACCGGCTGTCGACCTTCAACAGACCCCTCGGAAACGCCCGAACGAGGTTTACTCTTACTGCCCTTAACTTGTTTTAATGAATCCGGCTCATTGTATTCCTTTTAACTCCTTTCTTTTACCTTTTCAGGAGGTGTCTTGTTCTTTAGGCGACTCATCACAAACACAATTTCCGGCTTTCAAGACTGCTCCTGGGTAATCAGAAATTCTCTTTTCTTCCGGGTTGATCAATTGTATCTTGATGCTGACTGTCCTGTAATATATTTTTTTCATTAGCGGCCAGGCTAAATCCAAGAAGGCGAAGGTAACAAAACCGGCAGAAGACCCGCTAGTACTAGCATCTGGGCCGGCTAGGCCGCCTTCTCCATTAACTGCCGCCCCAGAAGACCCGCCTATTATCAATGAAACAAATCCTTCGGAGCCGTCCCTTGACAAAGCCACTATGAATCCTTCCACAGTTGGACCGTCAAGCTCAACTGACCCGCCGTCTCCACGTGTTCAAGATGTTCAAATTACTGGGAGCCGCTTTGTTGAGCCGGGGAACCCAACGGTGTTGGCTTGGTGCACAGCTAAGCAAGAAGCATTAGAGAGGCAGAAGGTTTGCTTTGATGTTGCCAACTACGACCGTCTTAATGCCAGTGATATCTTATCCAACTATCTCAGTCATGTACACTCCAGTCATGAGTCTGAGATCGAGATGGTCAAGCAGCTTCAGTTGAAATATGAGCTACGTGTTTCCGGTTTACCAATATTCCTTCAGCCCCCAAGTCTGCAGATTATGAGAGAAACGGAATAACCTGTAGACTTAAAATTTAGGCCGAGACCTTTACCTCCGAATCTTTGCCTGATATTGATAGAACAAGACTTCACCCATAGTCCCCAAGGACCGGTTTATTTTGATCATTAATGAATCGGTACTTCAGAATATAAAACCGTCTGCAAAGTACTTAACATTCCGGTTTATCCTTGATAAACTTGCTGAACTGCGTACATTAGCCCCCAAGTGCCAATTACTGTTACTTTGTAAAGGACTTGGGACTTCCAATATGTTGGTAGAGTCGTAAAAATTTGATTTGGCACACATTAGCCCCCAAGTACCAAGTGGTTTATTCGTAAAGTACTTGGGACTTGAATCTTGAATTTGGATACTGGACTTTAAAACCAAGTCTTGACTTATCTGAATGTTTCATAGAATGCATTGTCTGAACTAAACTCTCAACTGACTGACGCAAAGACCCGGCTAGCGAGTCAGGAATCAGAAATCAAGTCTTCCACCTCCAAGCTGCAAATAAGCCTTTCTGAAACGGAGAATTTGAAGACCAGCTTTGCTGCCAAAGAGAAAACTTAGGAAGATGAGAAAACACTTCTGACCCGGCGAGCTGAGACAGCCGAAACGGCTCTAAAAGAGATGTCAATCGAGCTGAACGGTTTAAAGGGCCGGGTGTCTCAGATGGTCGCTGCTATCTTCGGTAAGCTGCCTTGTTTTGACCTTTCGTGTATTTTATGCCAAACCGGAGTATAATCCGCCAACTGACTCTGTTAAAAATATATGCAGGCCCACGAAGTAAGAATCTAAGCCAAGATCCATTGATTAAACTGAAAGTAGTATACACTCTGGTGGAACAACTATATATCGGTGCACAACGGGCTCTGGCTGCCATATCTCCTGTTAATCAAGGACCCAACCGGCTCAACGATGTCCTGAAGAAGCTGTCCATCCTTCCTGTCCGGTTCCAAGAAGTAAAACGCTCCTGTGCGCGAGCCAGAGCTTTGACTGCTCTAAGCCGCTCCAAGGCTTGGGTGCCAGACCTAGACCCGACGGACGTAGCAAGGGGCTATCCTACTGTGAAGGAGGACGGGTCTCCTTTTAGTCAGGATGACTTCATAGCCTGTGTCCGCGAAGTCCAGCCCCAGGCGACTAGTCTTGTAGATGACACCAATGTTGACAAGTACCAACCGGGTTTTGATAGTGAAAATAAGAAGATGACCACTCCTTCATACAAAGTAGCAGATCTGATCCCACCTGTGAGAGAAGATACCTTTGCCCCGGAAATTGACCCGGTCGGCCTGATTGATGACGAAGCCAAATTTGTCGCCATGAACGGCTTTGATTGGTCAAAATCCAACTTTCAGCAAACAGAAGGTGGTGAACCGGCAAGAGAGGGACGATGATCATCTTCCTAGGCATATAAAGCCTTGTAATAACTTTAGTTAAAACACTGCATGTTTGCTTATGCCGTCGTGCATAAAATACTTCTTATGTGAATCTGTGTTTCAGATGTCAATGAATGCATCGTTTAATGTTTGTCTCTGCAAGGGTTGAACTCTGTTCCTGTGAATAAGAGGAAAAGACTGGCAAGGCGGTTTAGAACCAATTAGGCTTAAACACCTAATGTACAACCCATAAATTTACCTCAATAAGAAAAACAAAGATAAATGCAAATAAAGGATAAAGGTTTAATACTAACTCTTGAGTTAACGATCCAGGTAAGCGCATATAAGTAAAACCATACCTTATCCTTGTTGATCCTTAAATCGCCGGTTTAAATAACCCGGGTGATGAATTGATAATTCAATATGTATGAAAAGTTAATACTCCTTGAATACTCAATGATCATCATATCTTAGTAGCTCGTACCTTTGGATCTTTGAACCCCCGGCTTCGATAACCCGGACGGCTGTGTTGTCCAATAATTGAGCCGACGAAGAAAACCAGGCTATCTTATTTGTAATATTGAAACAACAAAAACTTCAAAGGCAAGAAACAGATAATAAACATAATTTTAACTCTGTATTAAAAAGTTGGGGGTTTCTGGTTCGAATACGATCAGTAAACCGGGCCAAAGGGGTTAAGCTAAGGTTCGAATACGACCATATAGCCCCCAGTGGCTTTGGCGTTGCGCCGATCAAGAGGGTACCAGCAGCTATGTTCTCTTTGGTTCGAATACGACCTATGTTTGAACAGGAAGCCCCCAAATGACCTTGAGAGGTTTTTAACGACCCTGATTCAAATATGATCCAAGTCGGACTCAAAAGGGGTTAAGCTATGATTCAGATACGATCAAGAAGCCCCCAAGTGAGTTTGGCCTTGAGCCGATCAAGAGGGTTACGACAGCTATGTTCTCTTTGGTTCGAATACGACCTATGTTTGAACAGGAAGCCCCCAAGTGACCTTGAGATTTGCAGCTAGATTCGAATACGATCATAAGCCGGACTAAAAAAGGTTAAACTTGATTCAAATATGATCAGCTCTTTAATAGCCATTTGTGAATAAAAAATAATAAAGATGCATAGTCTTTGAAAAGAAAAGAGACCGATGGTCTTACTTTATTGCTTATCATCATATATACAATGTGAACGTATGTACATGATGAGAGCCGGTAGCTCAAGTGTAGTACGGCCGAAGTTGAGCAATATTCCACGGCCAGCGGGTCTCCTCTTCCGACTTACGTGAGTCTGCATGCTCTCGAACGTCAATGAGGTAGTAGGAACCATTTTTTAAATTTGTACTGACCACAAAGGGTCCTTCCCAAGGTGGGGATAACTTGTGTGCATATGAAAGATCTTGGATGAGCCGGAGCACCAAGTCGCCTTCCTGAAAAGTCCCGGACTTAACCCGGCGGCTGTGATAACGACGCATGTCCTGCTGATAAATAGCTGACCGTGCTGCTGCTAAGTCTCTTTCTTCATCCAACAAGTCAAGCCATCCCGTCTGGCTTTTTCATTGTTAGCCTCAACATAATCCGCCACACGGGGCGAGTCATGACGGATGTCACTAGGCAATACTGCTTCTGCTCCATAAACCATGAAGAAGGGTGTGTAACCCGTAGATCTGTTGGGTGTAGTATTGATGCTCCATAACACTGAAGGCAACTCCTCTACCCAACAACCCAACGTTCGCTGTAAAGGAACCATAAGCCGGGGTTTTAGCCCTTTCAGAATTTCCTGACCATTGGATTGAGGATGAGCTACAGAAGAAACATCAAGCCGGATGTGCTCTCGCTGACAAAATTCTTCCATAGCCCCTTGGGATAGATTAGTGCCATTGTCTGTGATAATACTGTGTGGAAAACCGAAACGGAAGATTACTTTTTTCATGAACTGAACCGCCGTGGCTGCATCACACTTACTCACAGGCTCCGCCTCAACCCATTTGGTGAACTTATCAATAGCCACCAAGAGATGTATCTTTTTATCTTTAGACCTTTTGAAAGGTCCCACCATGTCAAGCCCCCAGACTGCAAATGGCCAAGTGATTGGAATCATCTAGAGCTCTTGAGCCGGCACATGCGCCCGTCGTGCAAAATTTTGACATCCGTCGCATCTACTGACCAGATCTTCTGCATCAGCGTGAGCCGTCAACCAGTAAAAACCGTGACGAAATGCCTTGGCCACTAAAGATTTTGACCCGGTGTGATGACCACAATCGCCTTCATGGATCTCACGAAGGATTTCTTGACCTTCTTCGGGGGAAACACACCGTTGAAACGCTCCGGAAACACTGGATGAAATAACCCTCAATCCGAAATCGTCATGGACTTAGATCGTCGGGTTATCTGCCGAACCAGAGTCTCATCCGCTGGCAACTCTCCCTGGGTCATGTAAGCCAAGAATGGCACCGTCCAATCTGGGATGACATGGAGAGCCGCCACCAACTGTGCCTCTGGGTCAGGAACAGCTAAATCTTCTTCTGTGAGCAACTTGACAGAGGGGTTATGCAGCACATCTAAAAAGGTGTTGGGTGGTACTGGCTTACGCTGAGACCCCAGCCGGCTTAAAGCATCAGTTGCTTCGTTCTTTCGACGGCGAATGTGTTCCACCTGATAACCTTTAAAGTATCCTGCAACAACATCAACCTCTCAGTGAAAAGCCGCCATGAGAGGGTCTTTGGAATCCCACTTGCCAGATACTTGCTGAGCCACTAGATCTGAGTCACCAAGACATCTGACCCGGCTCAAGCTCATCTCCTTTGCCACTCGAAGACCATGGAGCAACGCTTCATATTCTGCTGCGTTGTTAGTGCATGGAAACATCAACAGTAACACATAACAAAATTTATCACCTCGTGGGGAAGTTAACACAACTCCAGCCCCCGAGCCTTCCAATTGCCTGGATCCATTAAAATGAATAGTCCAATATGTGTTGTGCGGCTTCTCTTCTGGCATCTGCATCTCTGTCCAGTCATTGATAAAGTCAACCAGGGCTTGAGACTTAATTGCAGTGCGTGGAACATACTTCAGCCCATGAGACCCCAGCTCAATTGCCCACTTGGCAACTTGCCCCGTGGCTTCTTTGTTTTGAATAATGTCTCCTAAAGGAGCAGAGCTAACCACAGTGATTGGATGTCCCTGAAAGTAATGCTTAAGCTTCCGGCTTGCCATGAACACCCCATAAACAAGCTTCTGCCAATGTGGATATCGTTTCTTAAATTCAATGAGCACTTCACTAAAATAATAAACCGGCCGCTGAACCGGATGTTCTTTGCCAGCCTCCTTGCGCTCTACCACCATAGCCACACTAACAGCCCGTGAATTGGCAGCCACGTATAACAATAGCGGCTCTTTCTCAATTGGAGTAGCTAGGACCGGTGGCTCAGCCAGCTGTGCCTTCAAACCCTCAAAAGCAGCGTTTGCAGCATCGCTCCAAACAAAAGCATCTGTTTTCTTCATCAACTGATACAGAGGCATAGCTTTTCCCCTAACCGGCTTATGAACCGGCTCAAAGCAGCCAAATGACCCGCTAGTCGCTGAACATCATTGACGCAGGTTGGTTTAGCCAGAGATGTGATTGCTTTGATTTTCTCCGGATTAGCTACAATACCTCGGTTAGACACCAGAAAACCCAAGAGCTTACCGGATGGCACTCCAAAAAAACACTTGGCCGGGTTAAGCATCATCTTGTAAACCCGAAGATTATCAAAAGTTTCCTTCAGGTCTGTGACCAAGGTTTCCTCTTCCCTGGATTTCACCACTATATCATCCACATAGGCATGAAGATTGCGCCCAATTTGATTGTGAAGACAATTCCGCACACACCGCTGGTAAGTCGCCTGGCACTCTTAAGCCCAAAATGCATAGACACATAGCAGAAAGCCCCAAAAGGAGTTATAAAAGCTGTCTTCTCTTGGTCCTTGACTGCCATCTTAATCTGATGATAACCGGAGTAAGCATCTAAGAAACTCAACCGTGCGTAACCCGCCGTAGCATCAATGATCTGATCAATATGGGGAAGAGAAAAAGGATCAGCCGGACAAGCCTTGTTCAAATCCGTGTAATCCACACACATGCGCCAGGTGCCATTCTTTTTGAGTACAAGCACCAGGTTAGCTAACCATTCTAGGTGAAAAACCTCCACAATGAACCCAGAGCCGGGCCACCTCTTCTCCGATGGCCTTGCGCCTTTCTTCATTGAACCACTGGAGAAACTGTCTGACAGGCTTAAACTTTGGATCGATATTATGAGTGTGCTCAGTGAGTTCCCTTGGGACACCCGGCATGTCTGAAGGCTTCCATGCAAAGATGTCCCGGTTCTCATGGATGAACTCAATGAGCGCGCTTTCCTATTTCGGATCCAAGTTTGCGCTGATGATGAACTGCTTGGATGAGTCGCCAGGTACAAAGTCAACCATCTTAGTGTCATCAGCTGATTTGAATTTCAATTCCAGCTCATGCTCTGTTGTTGGTTTCTTTAATGACGTCATGTCTGCCGGGTCAACATGATCCTTGTAGAATTTTAACTCCTCTGTTGCACAAACATATTCAGCATAGGCAGCATGTAACACCCCAGATATGATTTACCCAATATGTAATCCAACTCTTGCCGTTTCCAGCGTTAAGTTATTTTATTTTATCGGGTTCAGGTTTTTGTCTTCGTGTGTTGTTGTTGTTTTCATGCATCTCATATCATGTCATCATGTGCATTGCATTTGCATACGTGTTCATCTCATGCATCCGAGCATTTTCCCCGTTGTCCGTTTTGCATTCCGGCGCTCCGTTCTCCTCCGGTGGTCATTTCTATCTTTCTTTCGTGTGTGGGGATTAAACATTTCCGAATTGGACCGAGACTTGCCAAGCGGCCTTGGTTTACTACCGGTAGACCGCCTGTCAAGTTTCGTACCATTTGGACTTCGTTTGATACTCCAACGGTTAACCGAGGGACCGAAAAAGCCTCATGTGTGTTGCATCCCAACACCCCTCCTTTTTGGCCCAAAACCCACCAAAACCCTCTCCATCATCTAGAGCGTTCGATCACGATCGCGTGGCCGAAAACCGCACCTCATTTGGACACTCCTAGCTCCCTCTACCTCTATATAAAGGCCCCTCCGGAATTCTTGTTCTCCTTCCCCCGAAACCCTAGTCTTCGTCTTCCTCCGCGCGCCGGACAACGTCCGCCGGCGCCGGATGTGTCCGACCCAGACGCCGCCACCACGTGGCGCTCACCGATTCGCCGCCGCCACCGCGCCCACTTCACCCGCCGCCGGCCCGGGGCAGCCCAGGCGGGGCCCTCCAAGCCCATCGGCCGGGCCGCGCCGCCCGCAAGCCGCCTCTCGCCTTCCTCCGCCCAGCGCCGCCCCGCTCTCCCCGCCACCTCACCGGCGCTGGCCACCGCGCCGCCCGTCCGGCGCCACCGCACCTCTCCACCGGCGCCGCCCCGCGCTGCACACTGACCCGCCGCTGCCTCGACCTCGCCTCCCCTCGCCCGGATCCGGTCCCGGCAAGCTCCTCCGGCCGCTAGACGCTCCGGCCACCGCGCCCCCGTCGCCGGTGAACAGTTCTCCGGTGATCTCCTCGAAGTCCACGCCGGCCGTTCCAGATTCAGATCTGGGATTTGTCTCGGTTGACCTTTTGCCCGAAACCCTAATCATTTTGCTATTTTCATCATGTTGTATCTCCGCATCCGTAGCTCCATTTTGGGCATATAGCATATCAAAATGTTCGTCTCAGAGAGCACATCATTTCATATCATCGCATCATTTTCATTTGAGTTCATCTTGATGCCCGAAATGCTGTTGGAAGAATGTTATTTGAGATAATTGTCAGATCTGCTGCTCCAATTAGATATTTGTCATTTTTTCCATGATTATTGTGTGCATGATATGCCCCTGCGCTCTACATGTGTTTTGTTATATGTTTTGTCATATTTCCAGTGGTGCCATCCATGTATTTTTGTGGTGTGTGTGGTGGCTAGCACAAGCTTGCAAAGTGGTGCATTCGTTAATGCTAATTTCAGGGACTTAGCATTTCCACCAAGTCCTTGATCTGTTTATTTCAATATGCCATATGTTCTTGTTGTTTCCTAGTAATCCGTGCCTCTTTTGAGGACGACCAGTAAGGATGTTTTGTTAATCTTGTAGTGCTCTACCCATCCATGTCTTTGTTTGCAATTATGGAGCACCCTAGCTTGAGTCAATCGAGCTCTACTTTTGTCATTCCGTGAATCTGGGAAGATTGTCTACTTGTTAGCGATTTTGCCGATGAGGTTGTAGTTGATCCATGCATGCCATGTTATTGTTCTTGCCATGACTAGCTTGTATAATGTGTATTCTTGATGTGTGTATGCTTAGATTGTCATGACATGCTCTGTAGTGAGTGCATCGAGCTCGTAAACATGCCTACTTGATATCTGGTTTGCATGCTCCAGTTTTTCACCAAGTCTGTGGTCTGATTATGTTTTTGCCATGTTCACATGCTTGCAAATGTATTTTCTGATCCCTTTTGGATCAAGGTCACTAAGGGACGTTTGTTAAGCTCTTTGAGTAGCTCCATGCCATGCTTTACTTTGCCATGTTCAGGCCCTGTAGCATATAGTTTTCATGCTCCAAATTGTGCTACCTGATCTGAAATTCCAGACAAGTGTTAATTTCACCAAGTTTGAGATCTGTTTACCAAATGCATTTTTGCCATGCTTGTTTGAACCTGTTAATGAATGAATTGGCCGTAGCTCAGTGTTCCTCTTTTGTTAAGCATCATGAATGGATTCCTGCCATATATTTTGTTGCCATGTTTGAGTGCGTTAGCATGTTCATCTTGTTGCATTTAGATGGCTACTTGCTGTATATCGTAGAACGTTGTCATATTTGAATTGCTTGCCATTTCCAAACCGTGACACCGATTCCGGCGTTCTTTATATCGTTTTCAAGCGATTTCATCTCACCTTTCCAGTGGCACATTTGGATTTCCAAGTTGAGGCCAGGTTCATTCATCTCTTGTCAAATCTTGCATATGCATCCCGCATCGCATCCCGCATAGCATACCATGTTTGCATCATGTTGTTTGAGTTGTGCACGTGGTTGATTGCGTTCCTTTTGCTTGTTTGTCTTGTTTGGGTAGAGCCAGGAGACGAGTTCGCTAACGAGGAGCCCGTTGAGTTTGCTTTCGAGGATCCAGTCAACTTTGACAACTTTGTAGGCAAGATGATCATACCCTCGAAATCACTTCTATCTTTGCTTTGCTAGATGCTCGCTCTTTTGCTATGCCTATGCTACGATGCCTACCACTTGCTTATAATGCCTCCCAAATTGCCATGTCAAACTCTAACCCACCATGTCCTAGCAAACCGTTGATTGGCTATGTTACTGCTTTTGCTCAGCCCCTCTTATAGCGTTGCTAGTTGCAGGTGAAGATTGGAGATCGTTCCTTGTTGGAACATTATTTACTTGTTGGGATATCACTATATTATCTTGTTATCTTAATGCATCTATATACTTGGTAAAGGGTGGAAGGCTCGGCCTCTCGCCTAGTGTTTTGTTCCACTCTTGCCGCCCTAGTTTCCGTCATATCGGTGTTATGTTCCCGGATTTTGCGTTCCTTACGCGGTTGGGTTATAATGGGAACCCCTTGATAGTTCGCCTTGAATAAAGCTTTTCCAGCAATGCCCAACCTTTTTTTTTTACCATTTTCCACCTAGCCTCTTTTTCCCTTGGGTTTCCGGAGCCCGAGGGTCATCTTATTTAACCCCCCCGGGCCAGTGCTCCTCTGAGTGTTGGTCCACCTCGTCAGCCGCCGGTGGCTACCAGGGGCAACTCTGGGCTGGCCTACCGGAAGTTCGGACAATCTGAGTGTGCCCTGAGAACGAGATATGTGCAGCTCCTATCGGGATTTGTCGGCACATTCGGGCGGTGTTGCTGGATTGGTTTTAACTTGTCGAAGTGTCTTGTAGAACCGGGATGCCGAGCCTGATCGGAATGTCTCGGGAGAAGGTCTATTCCTTCGTTGACCATGAGAGCTTGTCATGGGCTAAGTTGGGACTCCCCTGCAGGGATTGAACTTCCGAAAGCCGTGCCCGCGGTTATGGGCAGATGGGAATTTGTTAATGTCCAGTTGTAGATAACTTGAACCTTAACTTAATTAAAATGAATCAACTGTGTGAGTTACCGTGATGGTCTCTTTCGGCGGAGTCCGGGAAGTGAACACGGTGTTGGAGTAATGCCTGCCGCAGGTTGTTCTCTAGTTATTCGTTCGTGCCTTGCCTTCTCTTCTCGCTCTCTTTTGCGAACAGGATAGCCACCATACATGCTAGTCGCTTGCCGCAACTCCACATATTTTACCTTGCCTTTCCTATAAGCTTAAATAGTCTTGATCGCGAGGGTGCGAGATTGCTGAGTCCCTGTGGCTCACAGTTTACTTCCAAACCAGATGCAGGGCCAGACGACTCAGTTCCAGATGACGCGTTAGAGCTCAAGTGGGAGTTCGACGAGGACTCACGCCGTTACTATGTATCTTTCCCTGATGATCAGTAGTGGTGCCCAGTCGGGGTGATCGGGACCGTGTCGCATGTTGGGTTGGTCTTTTATTTTGGCACCGTAGTCAGGCCATGAGTGATTGGTTGATGTAATGCTATTTATGTACTTTGTGTGACGTGGCGAGTGTAAGCCAACTATGTTACTTATCCTCTTATTATGTATTACATTGGATGTTGTGATGATTGCCTAACTTGCGACATTTCTTTCAATGCGGTTATGCCTCTAAGTCGTGCCTCGACACGTGGGAGATATAGCCACATCGAGGGCGTTACACAACATCACCCTCTTCACATTCCAAGGCTATCTTTCGGCTCCCATGTACTGTAATGGTGCCTTTGTGACCCGGCATCTTGAGCTGCAAATATACGTAACACGGCCGAGCCATGAACTTGGCATAAGCCGGCCGTCCGAACAGAGCATGATATGGACTTTTGATTTTAACCACTTCAAAGGTTAATTTTTCTGCTCTGGAGTCATACTCATCCCCAAAGGCTACTTCCAGCTCAATCTTACCAACTGGGTATGCCAATTTGCCAGGTACCACACCATGAAAAACAGTGTTGGATTGTTTAAGATTTTTGTCCGTCAATCCCATGTGGCGGAACGTCTCATAGTAAAGGATGTTGATGCTGCTGCCTCCATCCATGAGTACCTTAGTAAACTTATACCCACCAACCTGAGGTGCCACTACCAAAGCCAAGTGACTCGGATTATCAACCCGGGGCGGGTGATCCTCTCTGCTCCACACAACAGGCTGCTCCGACCAACGTAAATAACGTGGAATTGCCGACTCAATGCCATTGACGGCCCTCTTGTGGAGCTTCTGGTCCCTCTTACATAAACTGGTAGTAAAGACATGATACTGTCCGCTACTCAACTGCTTCGGGTTACTCTGATAGCCGGATTGCTGCCGCTGATTCCCTTGGCCGTGTTGCTAATTATATCCTCCTTGGTGACAAGGATAACCCTGACCGTGAAAACCTCCTCCGCTTGAACCGGCACCCGGGCGCTGAAAGCCGCCTCCACCTGAGCCGCCACCTGGGCCGTGACCCCCATCAAATGCATTTGAATTTTTAAATTCCTTCATGATCGTGCAATCTTTCCACAAGTGGGTGGCTGGTTTCTCCCAGGTGCCGTGTTTTGGACAAGGTTCGTTCAACAACTGCTCAAGGGTTGGGCCTGACCCGCCTGATCGAGGGGGTTGTCTGCCCTTGCGCTGCTGATTACCACCCTGCGCATTGGTATTGGCAACAAATTCATCAGCCTTACGTTTATTACCTCCTTGGTTCGCCGGGTTATGCTGGTGACCCTTGCCATTGCCGTTCTTCTTTCCCCTTGTTGCCTTTTCTTCATCAGACGCCGGGTCCTTGGTGGTATCAGAATCGACATACTTGACAAGAGTTGCCATCAACGTCCCCATGTCATTACAATCATGCTTAAGCCACCCTAGCTTTTGTTTCAGTGGTTCAAAGCTGCAATTTTTCTCCAACATCAAAACTGCTGAGCCGGCATCCATCTTATCAGATGAATGTATTATCTCCTTGACCCGGCGCACCCAATGGGTTGTATATTCTCCATCCTCTTGCTTGCAATTGGTCAGGTCCACAATCGACATTGGCTGCTTACATGTGTCCTTAAAGTTCTAGATGAACCGTGCTTTCAACTCCGCCCAGGAGCCGATAGAATTGGGTGGCAATCCCTTCAACCAGGTCCGAGCCGTTCCATCCAACATCATAGTAAAATACTTGGCCATTGCAACATCACTAACCTCCAACAACTCCATAGCCATCTCATAACTCTCAATCCAAGCCCCCGGCTCTAGGTCAGCCGTGTAATTAGGCACTTTACGAGGCCCCTTGAAATCCTTGGGTAACCGTTCATTGCGTATGGCTGGGACCAGGCAAGGCACACCTCCGGTTCTTGTGGCCACTCCTGCCTCAACCGAGGTTGCTGTATAAGACAGAAAGGTTTGGTGAGCCGCCTGCTCTGCTGCTATCTAAGCCGCCCGTTCCGCCTCTTGACGAATTCTCTCCTGATCCGCCAAGTTAAGGGCTCTAGCCCGCACCGGCTCATGCCTATATGGCTGGTTGTGGCGTTGAGCATTACTTGACATCTCTGCGGACTCCATGTGCCTACTATAACTCGGGCTCTGGCTTGGGCGAGGAGTTGAATGAATCATGTCTCGGCTGTAGGAGTATGCATCCTGCTGGGCCAAGGCTGTCTGAAGTAGCTCCCTTACCCTCCGGGTTTCAATCGCTGCTGGCGAGTCGCCTTCCATTGGGAGAGCCGCCAAACGAGCCGACGTTGCGATGAGATTTTCCATAGGGTTGGAGAAGTGACCTGGGGGTGTTGCCACATAACGAGGAGGAGCTGTATTCATGCGAGGTGGTCCCATGGTGCGTGGCCAAACTGGTGCGCCGGGCGTCATGACCCGGTTTGCATCCGGCGGGTTACTCCCCCCAGCTCCGGGTGTATGGAACAGGTTCCTCGGATCCAGTGTTAGAGGCAGATGCGACTGAGTTTTCTGATGCCTCCGCCTCATGACCTCGTTCGATGCATTAAGATCCACCAAGAGCCGGAAAGTTTCTGCTTGTAGCTGCTGGGCACGAGCATCCAGAGCTGCTTGTTCTGCTACCATCCGGGTTTCCTCTGCGGCTAGATTTTCCTTTGCTTGCACCATCTCCTCCCGCACGCGTGCCACTTCTGCATCATGCTGGGCTTTATCCGCCGGTTCTGCCACAGCGGTTAACAGAGCCATCAGTTTATCCATGACGTCCATTAGAACCTGAGCCGGGGGCGCACGGGGTCTCCTGACTCGACAGCTGCCGACCCGGTGGCTGCTGCTGTCGCTGCGGTGGAGTTCTGCCCGGGCTGCGTCCCTGCCATGAAGACTCCGACCTAATTCAACGGCTCAAGGGGGTCCGAAATACTGCTGCCATCGGACATGCCCTCTTACAGTTGGTACAATGAGTCCGTCTCACCTGTTGATGATGCAGTATCAGAGCAGATGGCCGTCTCCCCGCCTTCCCTCGATCCTTTGGAGTATTCACCGCCATGGATGCAGCCTACGAAAGCATGCTTCACAACAGATTGAACACGGGCGGACCCGACACGCTGAGCCGTTTCGATGAGGTCGGTGTGGACGTCCGGCTCAGGGCCTGTCTCACTGATCCGGCCGATGAAGACGTGAATTCCGCCGAAGGGGACCCGGTACCCGTACTCGATCGAGCCGGCCTCGGGGCCCCAGCCTTCATCGTCGATGTAGAGTTTGCCGCGACGACTCTTGGTCATCCGGCCCACAGCGTATCCCTTGAGCCCTTCGAAGTTGCCCTTCAAGAACTCAAATCCACCGTGCACTGGCCCCACGGTGGGCGCCAACTGTCGTGGAATTGTCATGGCAGATGTCCTAGAGCAAGGACTTAGTCGTAGGGCCATCGCACTAGGAAGCTTAAAAGGGTTAATCGGGACAAAGGACACGAGAGAGTTTTTATACTAGTTCGGCCCCTTACGATGAAGGTAAAAGCCTACGTCTAGTTGGGATTGGTATTGCTGACGTTTCGATCTCCAAGAGGCTCAACTCGCCGGCTTGGTTATCAACTTGGTTGTTTTTTTTGCCCTAAGTCGCCACCGGGTCGTCCCCTTATATAAATGGGTTGACGCCTAGTGGCCTACAGAGTCCCGGCCGGCTCATAATCGTGTCCGGCTCGGTAACCTTCTTTACATGCCTTTCTTTACAAGTCTTTCCTTACATATGGCGGTTCATAATATCAGGCCTTAAACCGCCTTCAGGCCCTTGGGCCTTCTACAATATTTAATAAACAACAATCTTAGATGTTTACTGGGCTTCTTGCGTCACCCACCATTGGGGCTGACCCGGCCCCTCCTGGGCGGGTCTCAACTGATAATAATATCCCCAACAGGAACAAAGCATTAACACATAGTGAATACATGAACTCCTCAAACTATGGTCATCACCGGTAAGTATCCCAATTATTGTCACTTCGGGGTTAACGGATCATAACACATAATAGGTGACTATAGACTTGCAAGATAGGATCAAGAACACTCATATATTGATGAAAACATAATAGGTTCAGATCTGAAATCATGGCACTCGGGCCCTAGTGACAAGCATTAAGCATAGCAAAGTCATAGCAATATCAATCTCAGAACATAGTGGATACTAGGGATCAAACCATAACAAAACTAACTCAATTACATGATAGATCTCATCCAACCCATCACCGTCCAGCAAGCCTACAATGGAATTACTCACGCACGGCGGTGAGCATCATGAAATTGGTGATGGAGGACGGTTGATGATGACGATGGCGATGGATTCCCCTCTCCGGAGCCCCGAACGGACTCCAGATTAGCCCTCCCGAGAGGTTTTAGGACTTGGCGGCGGCTCCGTATCGTAAAATGCAATGAATTCTTCTCTTTGGGTTTTTCTCCCCGAAACACAATATATAGAGTTGGAGTTGGAGTCGGAGAGGCACCAGGGGGCCCACGAGGTAGGGGGGGGGGGGCGCCCCACCCTCGTGGATAGGTGGTGGGCCCACTGGACTTCATCTTTTGCAGGTATTTTTTATATTTTCCAAAAAGTTGCTCCATGAAGTTTCAGGTCATTCCGAGAATGTTTGTTTCTGCACATAAATAACACCATGGTAATTCTGCTGAAAACAGCGTCAGTCCGGGTTAGTTCCATTCAAATCATGCAAGTTAGAGTCCAAAACAAGGGCAAAAGTGTTTGGAAAAGTAGATACGACGGAGACGTATCAACTCCCCCAAGCTTAAACCTTTGCTTGTCCTCAAGCAATTCAGTTGACAAACTGAAAGTGATAAAGAAAAACCTTTACAAACTCTGTTTGCTCTTGTTGTTGTAAATATGTAAAGCCAGCATTCAAGTTTTCAGCAAAGATTATAACTAACCACATTTGCAATAACGCTTAGGTCTCAAGTTTACTCATATCAATAGCATAATCAACTAGCGAGCAATAATAATAAATCTCGGATGACAACACTTTCTCAAAACAATCATAATATGATATAACAAGATGGTATCTCGCTAGTGTAACATCCCAAATTTTCAATTTGGAATGTTATACATTAGATCATCATGCATATCTTATTTTCTTGCATTTTGGTCGATCCTAGAAATTTCACGCAACTCAAGGACCTTCGGAGAGAGTTGGAGATTTCGTTATTTTCATATTTGAGAGTTTTCTCAAATTTGAAAAGAGGATCATTTGATTTATTTATTTCATCTTCAATTATTTTTCCGATATCAAAATATGAGAGAGGGAATAATATGACTTTCCCAAAATATAGGAAAAATGAAGATTTAATAAATATATCAAATTTCGTTTTCCGGTGTTTGTTTGTTTTTCTTTGGATAGGGAAAAATGCGCATTTTCAAAAATTGCATTTTAGGCCCGGCGAAAAGTTCATTTTGTTAGACTCATTTTTAGGAGTCGGGGAAAATTTACTTTAGAAATTTTGGAGCCCGTTTAGATTTTCTTTTCTGTGTTTTTCTGCGCGCGAAACCGTTTAGAAAAAAAAAACTCCCGCCAGGCCAGCCGGGCCAAGGCCCAGCCGCCGCTCCACCCCAGCCCCTGCGCGCGCGCGCCAGCGCCAAGCGCCAGGCACATGCCGCCGCCGTCGCTCAATGGCTGAGTCCCAGCGGGACTTAGGTCGGTTAGCCCCCCCTCTTTCCTTTGTTTCGTTTTCCTAGTAGGACTTTAGTCCTACTCCGTTTCCTCTTTTTCTTTCCTATTCCTACTCTATTTCTTGTCCCCTACCCCAAGTAATCTCTCCCCTCTCCTATATAAATACCCCCATAGACCCCCCCTCTCCTCACACCAAAAACACAAACCCCCTCTCCCCACACCAAAAACCCAAACCCCCTCTCCTCCCCAAGCCGCGCCCCACCCCGTGCCCCTCACCCGCCGCCGCCGCCCCTATAGCACGCCGCCGTCGCCACCGTTCGCCCCGCCTCATCGGAGGTAGCCCCACGCCTCTATTTTTCTTCCCCGCGGTTTGGTTCTTTTAAAAGAAACCGTTCCGGTTTTCTTTTCCGGTTTTTCTCTCCGATTCTTCGTTTCGGTTTCTTTTCCGAAACCCTAGATCGGTTTTCTGTTTTCTTTTTCGATTTCTTTTCCGAAAACCCTAGATCGGTTTTCGTTCTTCTTTCGCACCGTCTGTCTCAACGAACGTGATCACCAATTATTCCCGGTTAAGGACGCCCGTTTGTTTAACCGTTCGTCTCTTTCTTTTCGTCGGATTTATTCCGCGATCGCGATCTCAGATCCGATCTTCGTTCTAGTTTATCTTCTCGCCCGTTTATCGGAATCAGGTGATTCAAGCACCTGGAGTTTCGTATCGAAACCGCCGTTCCGTCTAATCAACTTGAACAAGTTTTTATGGTAAAATTTGACCTAGTTTCAACTTGCTAGAACCGAGTTGTTTTCTTCCGCCGTTTGCTTTCCGTCGTTTGTTCGATTCGTTCTTTCTTTGCAACCGGAGTTCTTAAGTTGAACTTTCTGGTTCGTTCCCTCGTTCGAGTTTTACTTGTGCATTAGATGAGTACTTATTGTGTGGTTACTATTGTTTGCTTACGATAAATTGACCGGGGTGTGACGAGTAGATCTATCAAGAGTTTTGAGTGCGAATCATCTTCATCAACATTGCAGGCAAGTTCACACTTTGATCATACCTTTTCTACAACCCATGTTTTATTGCATTAGATCAATCCTCTCACATTGCATGATTAGGATCTAATTAAATTGTGGGATGGGAAGTAGATGAGGTAGTACCTATTACCTGTATTATTATCAAACCTTTGGGAGTTACTTCTACGTTTGCTTATTATGCCATGCTATGCTAGTAGACTTGGATTGGGTGAGTGATATCCATGACAGATGTGAGTGTGATAATTTAATGGTTTATCTAAGGTGGCAACTTAAACACACATCTGGGTCGATTGAGGCACCTGATGTCTATCAGGACTTGCCTGTTTTTTTTGGACTGCCACCCAGGCTCAAAGGGATCATAAGATCTTTCATACTAGAAACTTCCGTGTGCAGCCACAAGCCATTATGGGCTCTGGCATAGTTGATTAAGTCATGCGAACTCTTATGGTTAGACTAGCAGATGTAGGGGAAAGTAGGTGTACCGGTCTACCCACATGTAAGGTGTTAGCGCTTCTGAATGACTGTGTCTCGGTCATCCGTCTTCTCAAACACCTTGTAGTGCGAGAAACCAAATGGAGGCGATCAAGTCTTGTGGGGAAAAGTGCGCAAACCTCTGCAGAGTGTACAAACTAATCATGATTAGCCGTGTCCCCGGTTATGGACATCTTGAGTATCTAGTTCTTGGATTATCTTGTTGATCTCATCACGTTACTTTAAATGAATATTGTTGGGTTTAATGATGTTACTTAATTGGGATTGAGAATGCTGTCAATCATTCTCAATGTTCAACAACCACCATGATAGTTAAATAAAATTTATTCCTTTGTAGTAGGGAAAAATTGGCTTTACGCAAAAACCTTATAACCATAGAGCTTTTCCACAAGGCAAATATGCATGTAGTGATAGCCTTTATTCATCATTCTCTATGGTGTGAATTTGCCAGTACATTCAATGTACTGACCCGTTTCGGGCTGCAACATCTCATGTTGCAGGTTGCTTACGACGAGTAAGTGATACGTTAGGGTTACGATTTCTACACTCAACTTTGCCGTTGGTGTTGATGGGAATCCACAACCTTGTTGCTTCCGCTATATGGATTGAGGTAATAGTATTTACGTTACTTTATACATGTGATTTACCTCTGTTATAAATCCTTCGAGTACTATGTGTGTCAGCATACCGATCCAGGGATGACACTTAAGCACAGAGACTTGACCCATTCGGGTCGGGTCGCTACAAGATGGTATCAGAGCACATGTTGACTGTAGGACGTGACCCTAGAAACTGGCAAGCCCATAGCAAAGATTTTTATCTACAGCTTTCCCTTTCAAAAAGATCTTTTACCTCTCTTCTCTTGCGAGCTTATTCAAAATTCTCTTTAGTGAGACCATACCCCTTTCCCCTTTTTGACCACTCGAAGATTCCACTGATGAGACCACTCCAAGAAGTACAAGACATCAGACAAGTAAGACCATTCGAAATGAAGAGGATTTTACCATACATTATGATAATGGAAACTACAGCTGTTGAAGACTCTGAAGACTAGGAGAATTGGAGGCTCTGTAGAATTTCCAGATTTGTATGACCTAGGAAGGCTACCCTGATGGAACTTAACAGATTATGGAAGTTGTCAATACCCGAGATCAAGGTGTATCGGGGAAAGACTGAAACAAGGAGTATGAGAACTCGAAGTTTTGTCAAAGAAACCCTAAGGCAGGAGATATCAATTGTGGAGAGATAGCTCATGGAAATGACAAGAGCAGAAACACGGTTATCTGTGATGTCATCACTCGCTGATGCTATTGTCACCGTGCTGAGTTAAGGATGCATTTCATCAGAATGGATTTGTGGAAGAAGGCTGATGGAGCACCTATCATAAGATGAAGTTTTAGCCCTAGCCGGTGTATCACCAGGATCTGGAGTAGTACATCAAGAAGTTTAAAATGGAGCTCCAGGAAGTCGTATTAGACAAGGAAGTATTTCATGAGGAACTCAGGATCCTGAAGATGAGAGTAGCCAAGCTGGAGGAGCTACAACCTCGAGATACCGGAGAATTGTCAAGAACTGAAGGACAGTATGACCATGGTTCATGTGAAGGATGTTGAAACCAGAAGTTTGAAATGCAACTCCAGAATATTAAAGGATGTCATGAGAGATTTCACATCAACAGAGTTGATCAGTCAAAAGAACTTAAGAAAGACAAGCATGATCAGAAGAAGCCATTGGAGGCATGAACAAGGCTTGAAGAGTTTGAAGAGTTGATGATTTATTGACCTTTAGAAACCAAATGGAGGCGATCAAGTCTTGTGGGGAAAAGTGCGCAAACCTCTGCAGAGTGTACAAACTAATTATGATTAGCCGTGTCCCCGGTTATGGACATCTTGAGTATCTAGTTCTTGGATTATCCTGTTGATCTCATCACGTTACTTTAAATGAATATTGTTGGGTTTAATGATGTTACTTAATTGGGATTGAGAATGCTGTCAACCATTCTCAATGTTCAACAACCACCATGATAGTTAAATAAAATTTATTCCTTTGCAGTAGGGAAAAATTGGCTTTACGCTAAAACCTTATAACCATAGAGCTTTTCCACCAGCCAAATATGCATGTAGTGATAGCCTTTATTCATCATTCTCTATGGTGTGAATTTGCCAGTACATTCAATGTACTGACCCGTTCCGGGCTGCAACGTCTCATGTTGCAGGTTGCTTACGACGAGTAAGTGATACGTTAGGGTTACGATTTCTACACTCAACTTTGCCGTTGGTGTTGATGGGAATCCACAACCTTGTTGCTTCCGCTATATGGATTGAGGTAATAGTATTTACGTTACTTTATACATGTGATTTACCTCTGTTATAAATCCTTCGAGTACTGTGTGTGTCAACATACCGATCCAGGGATGACACTTAAGCACAGAGACTTGACCCATTCGTGTCGGGTCGCTACAGCTAGCCCTTTCTGAGACCGCAAAACATAAATGCAGAGCACCTTTAAGACCAAGGACTGACTAGACATTGTAATTCATGGTAAAAGAGATCCAGTCAAGTCATACTCAATGTAAACTAACAGTAATGAATGCAAATGACAGCGGTGCTCTCCAACTGGTGCTTTTTAATAAGAGGATGATGACTCATCATAAAAGTAAATAGATAGGCCCTTCACAGAGGGGAGCGGGGATTTGTAGAGGTGCCAGAGCTTGGTTTTGAAATAGATATGAATAATATTTTGAACGGTATACTTTCATTGTCAACATAACAACTGAGAGATCTCGATATCTTCCATGCTACACACATTATAAGCGATTCCCAAACAGAATGGTAAAGTTTATACTCCCCCTTCCACCAACAAGCATCAATCCATGGCTTGCTCGAAACAACGAGTGCCTCCAACTAACAAGAGTCCCAGGGGGAGTTTTGTTTGCAATTATTTTGATTTAGTTTGCATAAAGCATGGGACTGGGCATCCCGGTGACCAGCCATTTATCTCGTGAGTGAGGATCGGAGTCCACTCCTCTTGAAAATAACCCGCCTAACATGGATGATAGGGACAACCCTAGTTGATATGTGAGCTATTCGAGCATAAAAAATAGGATATTTATTTGAAGGTTTAGAGCTTGGCACATACAAATTTACTTGGAATGGCAGGTAGATACCGTATATAGGTAGGTATAGTGGACTCATGTGGAATAACTTTGGGGTTTAAGGGATTGGATGCACAAGCAGTATTCCCGCTTAGTACAGGTGAAGGCTAGCAAAAGACTGGGAAGCAACCAGCTAGAGAGCGAACACAGTCATGAACATGCATTAAAATTAATCAACACCGAATGCAAGCATGAGTAGGATATAATCCACCATGAACATAAATATCATGAAGGATATGTGGATTTTGTTTCAACTACATGCGTGAACATGTGCCAAGTCAAGTCACTTAAATCATTCAGAGGAGGATACCACCCTATCATACCACATCATAACCATTTTAATAGCATGTTGGCACGCAAGGTAAACAATTATAACTCATAGCTAATCAAGCATGGCACAAGAAACTATGATCTCTAGTTGTCATTGCAAACATGTTTATTCATAATAGGCTGAATCAGGAACGATGAACTAATCATATTTACAAAAACAAAAGAGGTCGAGTTCATACCAGTTTTTCTCATCTCAGTCAGTCCATCATATATCGTCATAATTGCCTTTCACTTGCACGACCGAACAATGTGAATAATAATAACAGTGCACTTGCATTGGACTAAGCTGGAATCTGCAAGCATTCAATAAACAGGAGATGACAAGACAATATGGGCTCTTTTGTCAGATCAACAATAATGCATACAAGAGCCACTTCAACAATTTAATTATGGTCTTCTCCTATCGACAACTAAAGGAAAGAAAAGAAATAAAACTATTTACACGGGAAAGCTCCCAACAAGTAAAAGAAGAACATGAAATCTTTTTGGGTTTTCTTTTTAATTACTACTACAAGCATGGAAAGTAAAGTAATTAAAAGCTACAACTAAATTTTTTGGTTTTTCTTAAGGTTTATTAAACACACAAGAAGAAAGCATAAAAATTAAATAAACTAGCATGGATGATACAAATGAAAAAGTATGAGTACCGACATCTATCAATGAGTGTGTGAACATAAATGTAATGTCAGTGGGAAATACACACTCCCCCAAGCTTAGGCTTTTGGCCTAAGTTGGTCTATGGCCATGGCTGGCCTAGCGGATATCCATAATAATAGTTGGGGTCGTACTGTAATGAAGAAGAAGACTCCGATTTCCACTGGCTGGCAATCATCTCTGGATCCCACTGGTAATTAGACTGTCGTGAAGGATCAAGTTGTGGTTCCGGTTCTGGCTCCATGGCTGGTGCAGGGTTCCGGTAGGCGTGAATAGCCTTTAACGTAACAAGGTACTGGCCTGCAGATAAATCAAACAGAGAAGGAGCAGGCATGGTAATAGTCTCAGGATGATGTTTATCAAAGAACAATTTGTATTTAAGCTCTCCTTCCCTATTCTTAACAATAAAATCATGTGCCACCATACTTTTATAATCTAAATAAATACGAGGCAACACTTTTTATTCCTTCTCATAATGCCTAATAGGTATGTTAAAATGTGCAGCTAGGCGTGAAGCATAGATGCCTCCAAAGATGGGGCCCTTGGTATGGTTCAGACTTAACCGTTTAGCAATAATGCCGCCCATACTAACAGAGTTATCACCGTATAAACCATGGAGAAAAATAATAATATCAGGGACACTAAGGTTTCCATAGTTTCCACGACCAATTAAACAACGACTAGCAAATAATGCAAAATAGTGTAAAACAGGAAAATGTATGCTAGTGATTCGTGCATCGGAAACATTCCTTGTTTCCCCTACAGTGATAGTATCAATAAACCCATCCACATCCTCGCGATGTGGTTCCTGTGTCCTGCTCTCGAAAGGGACTAAACAGACCCGACAAAAATCATAAAGTGACATCTCCTTATGCTCATCATATAAATGAAACTCCACCGTAGGTGGTGAGCTCCTAGAATGGAAATGAAAGTTTTGCACAAAGATATTTGTGAGTAAGAGATATTGATCGCGTTGGTCGTGGAGGAAAGCTGTGAGGCCTGCATTCTTAGCCAATTCATAAAAATCTTCATAAATCCCGGACGCTCTCAAGAAATCATCAGAAGGCCATTCACACGCCCGAACCTCCGCGGTGTGAGGCATATTATACTTAGGCTTCGGTTCCTTTTCCTTCGAGCTTCGGCTCGATGAGCCCCTCAAAAGTCTCTTCATCATTTTCTGAAAAAATCTGAAATTTTTAGTAACATCAAAATAAAAGTAAACCAAACTCAATAATATTGATAGAAACTGCTCCTACAAGTGCCTAGGGCCTATATCATGCATCAAAACTACTTTTGACCATATAAATTTGACATGCAAGCTCAAGAATAGGGACCTAAGCAGCAAAAATTTGCAATAAATAAAGCACTATAACAAAAACTAATTGGACCAATGGAGGAGTCACATACCAAGGAACAATCTCCCCAAGCAGTTTTGTGAGAGGTGCTTTGAGCAAGGAGATCGAAAATGGAAGCAAGATGAGCTAGAACTCGTGCTTGAGCTGGATATTCGTGTTTGTGGGAGGAAGAAGGAGTGTGTGGGTGAAAGGATAAGTGGAGGAGGGCCACCGTGGGTCCACGAGGCAGGGGGCGCGCCCTCCACCCTCGTGGGCAGGTGGTTGACCCCCCTGCTGTGTTCTCAGTGCCAAATATTCTCAAATATCCCAAAAAAAACATATTTAAATTTCAGGGCATTTGGAGAACTTTTATTTTTGGGGTATTTTTATATTGCACGGATAATCAGATAACAGACAGAAAATACTTATTTTTATTTTATTTAATATAAATAACAGAAAGTAAAAGGAGGGTACAGAAGGTTGTGCCTTCTAGTTTCAACCATCTCATGATCATCAAAAGGAATCCACTAACAAGGTTGATCAAGTCTTGTTAACGAACTCATCCGAATAACATGGAACCGGAGAAATTTCGAATAACACTATGTTACCTCAATGGGGATATGCAAATCCCCAATAATAAGAATATCATATTTCTTCTTGACAGTAGGAAGAGGAAATTCAAAACCTCCAAATATAATCGATGGAATTTTTCCAATGGAGTTGATACTATGAACTTGAGGTTGTTTCCTCGGAAAGTGTACCGTATGCTCATTACCATTAACATGAAAAGTGACATTGCCTTTAGTGCAATCAATAACAGCCCCTGCAGTATTCAAAAAGGGTCTTCCAAGAATAATAGACATACTATCGTCCTCGGGAATATCAAGAATAACAAAGTCCGTTAAAATAGTAATGTTTGCAATTACAACAGGCACATCCTCACAAATACCGACAGGTATAGCAGTTGATTTATCAGCCATTTGCAAAGATATTTTAGTAGGTGTCAACTTATTCAAATCAAGTCTACGATATAAAGAGAGGGGCATAACACTAACACCAGCTCCAAGATCACATAAAGCAGTTTTAACATAGTTTCTTTTAATGGAGCATGGTATAGTTGGTACACCGGGATCTCCAAGTTTCTTTGGTATTCCACCCTTAAAGGTATAATTAGCAAGCATGGTGGAAATTTCAGCTTCTGGTATCTTTCTTTTATTTGTAACAAAATCTTTCATATACTTAGCATAAGGATTCATTTTGAGCATATCAGTTAATCGCATATGCAAAAATATAGGTCTAATCATTTCAGCAAAGCGCTCAAAATCCTCATCATACTTTTTCTTGGATGGTTTGGGAGGAAAAGGCATGGGTTTCTGAACCCATGGCTCTCTTTCTTTACCATGTTTCCTAGCAACAAAGTCTTTCTTATCATAACGTCGATTCTTTGATTGTGGGTTATCAAGATCAACATCAGGTTCAATTTCTATATCATTATCATTACTAGGTTGAGCATCATCATGAACATTTTTATTAACATTATCACTAGTTTCAGGTTCATTACCAGATTGTGTTTCAGCATCAGAAATAGAAATATCGTTTGGATTCTCAGGTGTTTCAACAACAGGTTCACTAGAAGCATGCAAACTCATATCATTTTTCTTTTTCTTCTTTTTAGAAGGACTAGGTGCATCTATATTATTTCTCTGAGAATCTTGCTCAATTCTCTTAGGATGGCCTTCAGGATACAAAGGTTCCTGAGTCATTCTACCACCTCTAGTCATAACTCTAACATCATTATCATTATTCTTACTATTCAATTCATTGAGCAAATCATTTTGAGCTTTAAGTACTTGTTCTACTTGAGTGGTAACCATAGAAGCATGTTTACTAATAAGTTTAAGTTCACCTTTAACATTAGCCATATAATCACCCAAGTGTTCAAGCATATTTGAACTGTATTTCAATTGTCTACCAAAATAATCATTAAAATCTTCTTGCTTAACCATAAATTTATCAAACTCATCTAAGCATGGGCTAGCGAACTTAGTAAATGGAATTTCAGCTTTATCATATCTATAGAGAGAATTTACCTTTACTACCTGTGTCGGGTTATCAAGACCATGAGTTTCTTCAATAGGTAAAGGATTAAGATCATATGTTTCTTCAATAGGCGGTAAATTAAGACCATGTATTTCTTCAATAGGAGGTAAATTCTTAACATCTTCAGCTTTAATACCCTTTTCTTTCATAGATTTCTTTGCCTCTTGCATATCTTCAGGACTGAGAAATAGAATACCCCTCTTCTTCGGAGTTGGTTTAGGAATAGGCTCAGGAATTGGCTCCGGAGGTGTCCAATTATTTTCATTTGTCAACATATTATTCAATAGAATTTCAGCTTCATCTGGTGTTCTTTCCCTGAAAACAGAACCATCACAACTATCCGGGTAATCTCTGGAGGCATCGGTTAGTCCATTATAAAAGATATCAAGTATTTCATTTTTCTTAAGAGGATGATGAGGCAAAACATTAAGTAATTGGAGAAGCCTCCCCCAAGCTTGTGGGAGACTCTCTTCTTCAATTTGCACAAAATTATATATCCCTTAAAGTAGCTTGTTTCTTATGAGCAGGGAACTATTTAGCAGAGAAGTAATAAATCATATCCTGGGGACTACGCACACAACCAGGATCAAGAGAATTAAACCATATCTTAGCATCACCCTTTAATGAGAACGGAAATATTTGAAGGATATAAAAGTAATGAGTTCTCTCATCAGTAGTGAACAGGGTGGCTATATCATTTAATTTAGTAAGATGTGCCACAACAGTTTCAGATTCATAGCCATGAAAAGGATCAAATTCAACTAAATTAATTATACCAGGATCAACAGAGAATTCATAATCCTTATCAGTAACACATATAGGTGAAGTAGCAAAAGCAGGGTCAGGTTTCATTCTAGCATTTAGAGATTGCTTATTCCATCTAGCTAATAACCTCTTGAGTTCGTATCTATCCTTGCATGCTAAAATATCTAAAGAAGCTTCTTTATCAAAAACATAAAACTCAGGAATAACAGGCAAATCTTCATCATCAATTTCATCAGTATTATCAGATTCAATATTTTCAATCTGTCTAGCCCTAGCAAGTTGTTCGTCAAGAAATTCACCAAGTGGTACAGTAGTATCAAGCATAGAAGTAGTTTCATCATACGTATCATGTATAGCAGAAGTGGCATCATCAATAACATGCGACATATCAGAACGAATAGCAGAAGCAGGTTTAGGTGTCGCAAGCTTACTCAAAACAGAAGGTGAATCAAGTGCAGAGCTAGATGACAGTTCCTTACCTCCCCTCGTAATTGGGGGATAAATCTTGGTTCTTGTACCTTTCAAGTTCTTCATAATGATAAGCAGATATAAATCCCAAGTGACTCAAAGAATAGAGCTATGCTCCCCGGCAACGACGCCAGAAAATAGTCTTGATAACCCACAAGTATAGGGGATCACAATAGTTTTCGAGGGTAGAGTATTCAACCCAAATTTATTGATTCGACACAATGGGAGCTAAAGAATATTCTCAAGTATTAGCAGCTGAGTTGTCAGTTCAACCACACCTGGAAACTTAATATCTGCAACAAAGTATTTAGTAGCAAAGTAATATGATAGTAGTGGTAACGGTAGCAAAAGGTAACAATAGTAAAAGTGATGTTTTTGGTATTTTGTAGTGATGATAGCAATAGCAACAGGAAAGTAAATAAGCGAAGAACAATATATGGAAAGCTCGTAGGCAATGGATCGGTGATGGAGAATTATGCCGGATGTGGTTCATCATGTAAAAGTCATAACCTAGGGTGACACGGAACTAGCTCCAGTTCATCAATGTAATGTAGGCATGTATTCCGAATATAGTCATACGTGCTTATGGAAAAGAACTTGCATGACATCTTTTGTCCTACCCTCCCATGGCAGCGGGGTCCTTACGGAGACTAAGGGATATTAAGGCCTCCTTTTAATAGAGTACCGGAACAAAGCATTAACACATAGTGAATACATGAACTCCTCAAACTACGGTCATCACCGGTAAGTATCCCGATTATTGTCACTTCGGGGTTAACGGATCATAACACATAATAGGTGACTATAGACTTGCAAGATAGGATCAAGGACACTCATATATTGATGAAAACATAATAGGTTCAGATCTGAAATCATGGCACTCGGGCCCTAGTGACAAGCATTAAGCATAGCAAAATCATAGCAACATCAAAATCTCAGAACATAGTGAATACTAGGGATCAAAACCTAACAAAACTAACTCGATTACATGATAGATCTCATCCAACCCATCACCGTCCAGCAGGCCTACGATGGAACTACTCACGCACGGCGGTGAGCATCATGAAATTGGTGATGGAGGATGGTTGATGATGACGATGGCGACAGATTCCCCTCTTCGG
Source organism: Triticum urartu (assembly GCF_003073215.2). NCBI lineage: Eukaryota > Viridiplantae > Streptophyta > Magnoliopsida > Poales > Poaceae > Triticum > Triticum urartu. Next base: position 442,430,044 of record NC_053028.1, on the reverse strand, counting down.
AGCCCCGAACGGACTCTAGATCAGCCCTCCCGAGAGGTTTTAGGGCTTGGCGGCGGCTCCGTATCGTAAGACGCGATGAATTCTTCTCTCTGGTTTTTTTCTCGCCTAAACACAATATATAGAGTTGGAGTTGGAGTTGGAGAGGCACCAGGGGGCCCACGAGGTAGGGGGCACGCCCCACCCTCGTGGACAGGTGGTGGGCCCCCTGGCCTTCATCTTTTGCAGGTATTTTTTATTTTTTCCAAAAAGTTGCTCCGTGAAGTTTCAGGTCATTCCGAGAACGTTTGTTTCTGCACATAAATAACACCATGGCAATTCTGCTAAAAACAACGTCAGTCCGGGTTAGTTCCATTCAAATCATGCAAGTTAGAGTCCAAAACAAGGGCAAAAGTGTTTGGAAAAGTAGATACGACGGAGACGTATCAGTCGCCAAGCCATGTTCTTCCTCGGAAGGGCAGATCTGGAGTCTGTTTGGGGCTCCGGAGAGGGGGATCTTCGTTCTTCGTCATCACCAACCCTTCTCCATCGCTAATTCCATGATGCTCCCCACCGGGAGTGAGTAATTCCTTCGTAGGCTCGCTGGTCAGTGAGGAGTTGGATGAGATTCATCATGTAATCGAGTTAGTTTTGTTAGGGCTTGATCCCTAGTATCCACTATGTTCTTAGATTGATGTTTCTATGACTTTGCCATGCTTAATGCTTGTCACTTTGGGCTCGGGTGCCATGCTTTTAGATCTGAACCGTTTATGTTATCACCATTATATCCATGTTCTAGATCCGATCTTGCAAGTTATAGTCACCTACTATGTGTTATGATCCGGTAACCCCGGAGTGAAAATAACCGAGACTTCTTTCGGTGATTACCGTAGTTTGAGGAGTTCATGTATTCACTATGTGTTAATGCTTTGTTCTAGTTCTCTATTAAAAGGAGGCCTTAATATCCCTTAGTTTCCAATATGGACCCCGCTGCCACGGGAGGGTAGGACAAAAGATGTCATGCAAGTTCTTTTAATAAATCACGTATGACTATTTACGGAATACATGCCTACATTACATCGATGAACTGGAGCTAGTGCCGTATCGCCCTAGGTTATGACCGTCACATGATGAATATCATCCAACAAGTCACCGATCTAATGCCTACGAATTTATCTTATATTGTTTTTGCTAAGTTACTACTGCTATCGTCACTGTTACACTTGCTACAAAATTGCTGCTATCACTGTTACTGTTACTCTTGCTGCTGTCACTACTATCAAAACTATCAAACTACTTTGCGACTGATCACTTTGCTGCAGATAATTAATCTCCAGGTGTGGTTGAATTGATAACTCAGCTGCTAATACCTTCAAATATTCTTTGGCTCCCCTTGTGTCGAATCTATAAATTTCGGTTGAATACTCTACCCTCGAAAACTGTTGCGATCCCCTATACTTGTGGGTTATCAAGAACTTTTTCTGGCGTCGTTGCCGGGGAGCATAGCTATATTTGTTGAGTCACTTGGGATTATTATCATATTATCACTATGAAGAATCTGAAGGATCCTAAGACTAAGATAGTTCCCTCAAGGACGAGGGGAGGTAAGGAACTGCCATCCAGTTCTACTTTAGATTCACCTTCTGTTATGAATAAACTTGCAACCCAACCACATGCTATTAATTCTGATATGTCGCAAGTTATTGATAATGCTACTTCTACTATGAATGATGCTAGTACCTTGCTTGATAATGACGATGTGCCACTTGGTGAATTTCTTGATAAACAAATTGCTAGAGTTATACAACATGATGTTGTTGAATCTGATGACGAGCTTGAAACTGAAACTCCTGAAACACCCACTAGAACTAGCCTTACTAGATATGAATTGCCTAAGGTACCAGAAGGTTATGTTATGAGTGAAGAAACAACTAGATATATTCTTGCTTGCAATGATAGAGATGATCTAGAGAAATTATTACACAAGTATAATGAAAAATCTCTGAATGCTAGAATGAAGTGTGATCCTAAGTTTGCTACTTCACCTATCTTTATTGATGATAATGATTATGAATTCTTTGTCGACCCAGAGTTACTTTGGTTGAATCTGATCCTTTCCATGGTTATGAAACTGAAACCGTTGTGGCACATCTTACTAAGTTGAATGATATAGCCACCCTTCTTACTCATGATGAGAAAACTCGCTATTACTTTATTCTTTCCTTTCTCATTAATGGGTGATGCTAAAGCTTGGTACAATACTCTTGCTCTTGGTTGTGTGCGTGGCCCCCACGATATGATTTATTACTTCTCTGGAAAATATTTTCCTGCTCATAAGAAACAAGCTGCCTTACAGGAAATATTTAACTTTGTGCAAACTAAAGAAGAGAGTCTCCCACAAGCTTGGGAGAGGCTTTGCCAGTTACTTAATGCTTTGCCTGATCATCCTCTTAAGAAAAATGAAATACTTGATATCTTCTATAATGGACTAACCGATGCTTCTAGGGACTTCCTAGATAGTTGTGCTGGTTGTATTTTCAGGGAACGAACTGTTGGACAAGCTGAAGAATTATTGAATAGCATATTGAATAATTATGATGATTGGACTATTCCTGAACCACCGGCTAAACCCACTCCGAAGAAGAGGGGTATATTGTATCTCAGTCCTGAAGATATGCAAGAGGCAAAGAAATCTATGATCGAAAAAGGTATTAAAGCTGAAGATGTTAAAAATTTACCTCCTATTGAAGAAATACATGGGCTTAATACACCACCATTGCCTAAGATGATAGAGGTAAATTCTCTAATGAAGTTCAATGATAATGATAATCCTCACAATATGCATCCTAGTCAATGCCTTTATGAGTTTGAAAACTACATTAGAAAACAAGATCACTTCAATGCAAATGTTAGGAAACAACTGAAATATAATTCTGATATGATTGCTCGCTTGAGTGACTTATTATTTAGAATATCAAATGATATTAGAGGTGTTGGAAAACATGCTTCTATGGTTCAAACTCAGTTAGAAGCAGTTGCTAAATCACAAAGAGAATTGCTTGATGAAATGAATCATAATATGCATGACTTTACTGTTAGAGTTGCAACTAGAGGAGGTAAAATGACTCAGGAACCACTTTATCCCGAGGGACACCCAAAAATAATTGAACAAGATTCACAAAGAAATAACACTAGTGCACCTAGTCCTTCTAGAAAGAAAAAGAAAAATGATAGGACTTTGCATACTTCTAGTGAACCTGATGTAGAAAAACCTCCTGATAATGATAATGAAACTTCTATCTCTGATGTTGAAAATCGGTTTGGTAATGAACACTAACCTAGTGATAATGAAAAAGATAATCATGATGTTCAAGAAGACACTCAACCAAATAATAAAGAACCAGACAATGATGTTGAGATAGAACCACCATTTGATCTTGATAACCCACAACCTAAGAATAAAAGATATGACAAAAGAGACTTTGTTGCTAGAAAACACGGTAGAGAAAGAGAACCATGGGTTCAAAAACCTATGCCTTTTCCACCCAAGTCAACTAAAAAGAAAGATGATGAAGAATTTGAATGCTTTGCTGAAATGCTGAGGCCAGTCTTTTTGCGTACTCGCTTGACTGATATCTTTAAAATGCCTCCTTATGCAAAGTACATGAAAGACATCATCACAAATAAGAGAAAAACACCAGAAGCTGAAATCTCCACTATGATTGCTGAATATACTTTCAAAGATGGAGTACCTAAAAAACTTGGAGATCCAAGAATACCAACTATACCTCGCTCTATCAAAAATAATTATGTGAAAACTGCTTTGTGTGATTTAGGAGCTGGTGTTAGTGTTATGCCTTTCTCTTTATATATGTAACATCCCAAAATTCTAAATTTTGGAATGTTATAATAAATAGGTAGATTTGGATGGATTGTTTGATTGATTGACTGAAAGTGAGTGAATTTGAAACTTTTGAAAGTTAAATGAGAGGGAATAAAAGGACTTTCCCAAACTTTCATATTTGCTTTCTAATCTCCATGAATTCAAATTCTTTTCAACACAAAACCCCGGAGAGAAGATGACATGACTTCTTCCATTTATTTAAATGACAAGGGGTGTTGAAAATATTTGAATTTCATTTGAAAATATTTCCGATTCTGGAACTTTATGCAACTCAATGATTTTCACGAGAGAAGATAAAATGACTTCTTCAAATTACGAAATATGAGTTGGGAGTTTCAGAGAATTAAATTCAAAGTTCTTTTGAATTTATTTTCAATTTGGAGTTATTTGAGTTTTATTCAAATTATTTTTCTCCAAAAATAAAATATATGGAAATTAGGGTAACATGATTCCCTACAATAGAAAATTGGAGAAAAATTAATTTGGAATCATTTTGGTATTTTTAAAATGATTTTTGTTGGATTTTAATAGACCAGTAGCACTCTTTGATTTATCTGAATTTGTGTGGATTTTATTTGAAGTTATAAAAATGTCCATGTTGTAGAAAATCTTTTTCTGAAAATTTTGATATATTATATGCCTATATAATATATATATTTCTATTTGTTTTATCCCTCTTTGTTTGTCTGAAAAAAAAACACTCCCTCGCCGACTGGGCCGGCCCAGCCAACCGGGCCAGGCCAAAGCCCAGCCTCGCCGCACCGCCTCCCTCCCGTGCGGGAGTCCGCCGCCCGCACGCCTCACCGGTGCCGCCGTGACCGGGCGGGAGTCCGCAACTCCGCCCCGGCCCCTCGCGCAAGGAATCACCTCGCCTCCCCTCCTCAAATAGCGGAGCCGGGCCCCGTCTCTCTCTCTCTCTCTCTCTCTCTCTCTCTCCCTCAGCCGACGCGCCGCATCCGCCGGAAGCCGCAGTCGCCGGCGAGAACCACCGTCGCCGTCCCGCTCCGTCCCGTCCCGCGGACCACCGTCGACGCCGCCATCCTCCTCGTCTCGTCGCGTCGCCCCTCCCTGGCCCCTTCGCCGCCCTCCTGGACGACCGGAGCCACCGCCCCGGTCGGACCCGAGCCGCCGCCGCCGTCCCGGCTCGCCGTTGACCGCCGCCGCCACCGCGGTAACTCCCCGCTCCTCCCTCGCCGTCAGATCTGGATCCAAAGGACCATATCGATTCTGTTTAAAAAAACCATAAACCTTTTCTTTAATTAGTAAACGTTCCCTATGTAAGCTTCTACAGCGAACGTTCGTTAGATAGATTTTTTTCTTTTTTCCTTTTTCTATTTAATTTCGGCCAGGGACCTATATGTGAGGATTTTCTTTACAGTTTAGCCCCTGTTTTTCAAACGCTCATAACTTTTTGCTCGTTAGTCCAAATCCAACGAAACCAACACTCACATCTTCGTTATGATCTCCTCTATCCGGATAAACAACTCAAACATGTTTTTGAAAAGTTTAAAATTTGAATTAGATCAGATTTGAATTCAAGCTTCGTTTGATCATAACTTGAGTTTCGTAGCTCCGTTTGAGTTGATTCTTTTTGCAAATCGAAGCTCTTGACCTAAACATTCTAATAAGGCCAAATTCATATAATTTTGGTACTGTTAGAAATTGTTTTATGTTGCAAGAGTTATTTGCTTGGTTTCGATGTTTTCCGATTTGTTTTCTTCGTTCTTCCCGATCTTTTGAGTGATTGCTTATGTGTGGTTACTATTGCTTGCTTACGATAGATTGACCGGAGTGTGACGAGTAGAGCTATCAAGATTTTTGAGTGCGAATCATCTTCATCAACATTGCAGGCAAGTAACACTTTGATCATACCTTTTCTACAACCCATGTTTTATTGCATTAGATCAATCCTCTCACATTGCATGATTAGGATCTAATTAAATTGTGCAATGGGAAGTAGATGAGGTAGTACCTATTACCTGTATTATTATGAAACCTTTGGGAGTTACTTCTACGTTTGCTTATTATGCCATGCTATGCTAGTAGACGTGGATTGGGTGAGTGATATCCATGACAGATGTGAGTTGATAATTTTTAATGGTTTATCTAAGGTGGCAACTTAAACACACATCTGGGTGGATTGAGGCACCTGATGTCTATCAGGACTTGCCTGTTTTATTTTGGACCGCCACCCAGGCTCAAAGGGATCATAAGATCATTCATGCTAGTAACTTCCGTGTGCAGCCACATGCTACTATGGGCTCTGGCATAGTTGACTAAGTTGTGCGAACTCTTACGGGGTGGACTAGCAGATGTAGGGGTTGTAGGTGGTACGGTCTACCCCACATGTAAGGTTCTAGCGCTTCTGAAAGACTATGTCTCGGTCATCCATTTCTCAAACACCTTGTAGTGCGAGAAACCAAACGGAGGCGATCGAGTCATGTGGGGAAAAGTGCGCAAACCTCTGCAGAGTGTACAAACTAATCATGATTAGCCGTGTCCCCGGTTATGGACAACCTGAGTATCTAGTACTTGAATATCATTGTGAATCTCATCATGTTACTTCTAATTAATGTTGTTGGGTTTTAATTACTTAATTGGGATCGGAATGCTGTCAACCATTCTCGATGTTTCACAACCACCATGATAGATAAATAAATTTATTCCTTTGCAGTAGGGAAAAATTGGCTTTACGCAAAAACCTTATAACCATAGAGCTTTTCCACCAGCCAAATATGCATGTAGTGATAGCCACTGTTCATCATTTTCTCTATGGTGTGAATTTGCCAGTACATTCAATGTACTGACCCGTTTCGGGCTGCAACGTCTCATGTTGCAGGTTTCTTACGTCGAGTAAGTGATACGTTAGGGTTACGATTTCTACACTCAACTTTGCCGTTGGTGTTGATGGGAATCCACAACCTTGTTGCTTCCTCTATATGGATTGAGGTAATAGTATTTACGTTACTTTATACATGTGATTTACCTCTGTTATAAATCCTTCGAGTACTGTGTGTGTCAGCATACCGATCCAGGGATGACACTTAAGCACAGAGACTTGATCCATTCGGGTCGGGTCGCTACAAGATGGTATCAGAGCACATGTTGACTGTAGGACGTGACCCTAGAAACTGGCAAGCCCATAGCAAAGATTTTTCTCTAAAACTTTCCCTTTTAAAAAGATCTTTTACCTCCTCTTCTGAGCTTATTCAAAAATTCTCTTTAGTGAGACCATGCCCCTTTCCCCTTTTGACCAGACAAGGATTTGACTGAGGAGACCACTCTAAGAAGTACAAGATATTGGACAACTAAGACCGCTTCGGAATGAAGAGGATTTTACTGTGCATCTGAATAATGGAAACTACAACGGTTGAAGACTCCGAAGACTAGGAGAATTGAAGGCTCTGAAGAATTCCCAGATTTGTATGACCTAGGAAGGCTACCCTTATGGAACCTGGCAGACTATGGAAATTGTCAATACCCGAGATCAAGGTGTATCGGAGAAAGACTGAAACAAGGAGTATGAGAACTCAAGGATTTGTCAAGGAAAACCCTAAGGCAGGAGATATCAACTATGGAGAGATAGCTCATGGAAATGACAAGAGAACAACCACGGCTATCCATGAGGTTATCGCCCGCTTATGCTATTATCACCGTGCTGAGTTAAGCATGCATATGCATGGAAGGATTAAATGGTAGAAGGCTGATGGAGCACCTATTTGTAAGATGAAGTTTTAACCTTAGCTAGTGTATCACCAAGATCTGGAGTATTACATCAAGAAGTTAAGATGGAGCCACAAGAAGCCGTATTTGAAAGGAAGCATTTCGTGAAGAACTCAGGACCCAAAAGTTGAAAGTAGCCAAGCTAGAGTAGAAAAACCTCGAGATACCGGAGATTCATCAGGAACTAAAGGATAGTATGACCATGGCTCATGTGAAGGATGTTGAAACCAGAAGTTTGAAATGCAACTCCGGAATATTAAAGGATGTCACCAGAGACTTCATGTCAATAGAGATTGATCTGGCAAAAGAACTTGAGAAAGACAAGCATGATCGGAAGAAGCCATTTGGAGGCATGAACAAGGCTTGAAGAGTTTGGAGACGTTAAAGATTTATTGACCTTAGAAGACCAAACCCCTGTTATATACCTACGTTAGATGCAACGTTTGTGAGCTGTCATTTGTTTGATGTTTTTCCGACAGCCACAATAAAATCTGTCTTTTCAAAACCATTGTTTGTATTGTGTGCATCCCTCTCTCTTGATCTCTCTTATCTCACCCCAAAACCCATGGACCTAATAGAGGATGAATGGAGATGAGCTTGTATTTTCGGGACCGATGAGTCAATTGGAGACAGACCGATGGATTCGGAACATGGAGGATCATATGAAGAACAACCCTATAGTCGGAAAGGATATGGCCCAGCATGCTCTTCAATGCTTTGAAAGAGGTGCTGCTACTTGGTGGAGGATGTACCAAACCATCAATGGATGGCAAGGAGTAACCACTTGGAAAGAATTTAAGTTGACTTTGCTAAAGTCTCAGTTTGTGTCCCAGAAGTTGAAACCTTATGGAAAGGACATGAAGAAACCTTGTGCATGCAAGCTTTGTGGAGAAATAGGACACAACCATAAAGAACACAAGGATGAATGCCCTAATTGTGAAGGAAGTCACCCAGTTGAAGAATGCCCAGCTAGGCAGGTCACTTGTTTCTTGTGTGAAGGGACTACCCACTACCCTGCTCAGTGTCACATTTACCCCATGGTACGAAGAACCGTACAATAGAAGAAAGAAGCAATGAAAGGAGCCCTTATGGAAAGTTTAGAAGAACCTGTGATGAAGGAAGATGTGGAGGACACACCCAAAGAAGAACCAATTAAACCCTGCACCAAGTCATGCTATTCATGTGGAGAAGAAGGACACATCTCCCAAAATTGTATGAGTGGGGATCTAGTAGAATTCCCGACAGAGGAAGTAGAATATGACCCACGGGAAATAGAAGACCTGATTAGAATGGTAAGGTCCAGAAAGAGAAGTAGATTGGATTCCAGGAAGGATCTGAGTCATATCACATGTTATAGGTGCAAGGAGTCAGGGCACTACCTCAACAGTTGCCCAAAAAGGAAACCTCGATATTTGTTAGAAGTAATATGTTTTAGTTGTAAAGGAGCATGGCACTTTGCTAGAGAATGCCCCAAGGAGAAGGAAACTTGTGCTAGATAGTTGAGTTTGCAACAAAAGAAATGGAGTAGTAGAAGTGAGAACATTTTCTTTTATATTGAGATGTTGAGTTGAGACTTGTAATGGAAAAGCAAGAGATTGTAATCATTGGAGAATGAATAAAGTTAGCATCGTTGGTACTGATATGGATTTCATGAGTTGTTACTCTATGAAGAAGGATTTTGACCATTTTTTTGAGGATAAGAGAAATATGGTCTATGGAAGAATTGTGCATTTTAAGGGTGGTAGTACCCTGTAATGGATTTCAGACAAAATGAATATGAGTTTTATCTCGATATGTGTGATACCCCAAGAGTATGTGGGATGAAGTTGGAGACCGTCAGTTGTTTGGACCAAATGTGATCAAGGAGTCAGAGGAGAATGTAAAGTTGATTCGAGATAGACTGAAGGTAGCTCGGTCCAGGCAGAAGAGTTATGTAGACTCAAGGAGGTAGTCTATGAAATTGGAGATAGAGCATGTCTTCGTGTGACCCCTCTGCGAGGAGTTAAACGATTTGGAGTTAAGGGACAGTTAGCCCCGAGATTTGTAGGACCATACCGAGTTTTGGAGCGTATGAGAGAAGTGGCCTACAAGTTTGAGTTACCCAAAGGACTGTCAGGAGTTCAGGATGTGTTTCACATTTCCCAGTTAAAGAAGTGCCAAGCAGAGATGGCCAATATTCCCCTGTAAGGACGCTTGACCGCGGAAAGGATAATGATGTTCCACGAAGTGGAATATGGACTTCATAAGTATAAGTTTTATCTCGGTATGAGGGATATCCCAAGAGGATGAATAGATAAATTACCATTGGATGTAAAGGAGGTATGATGTTGGAAATATGGATCAATGAAAATTCCATGATGAGTCTGAGTAATCATGTCCTAGTTTGGTGCCAATAGAAGGAAGGAAGACAATACAATTGGATGGATTTAAGAATACTAGGAAGTTGGAAGTTAGAATAATGATCAGTTGCCCGATGATAGGTTCAAGGATTACAAGTGATGAGATGGACCATAACCCACAGGCCCTAGGACCTGCCAAGAAGCAAGCACATTCTTGCTGAAGGAAGAACCCTAGAAGAGGATATACCTTTGTCGACAGACGATTTTATAGGAGTTTACGCAAAACCTGAGAGTTGTGAAGGAACGATAGATGTTTGTCAGGCCTGCAGAATCAATGGATCATTCCAAACTTGGTTCGTCGACAAGAGAAATTCTGCAATGCTTGTAAGGATGACCGAGTGTTAGAATGCGAGATTCGCTAGACTGTATACAAGGTAATGATTTGGGTGCGGGATGGATTGATCACCATACCGACTTACTCTTATTATTCGCCTTGCTATATGGAATGGTAAATCTGAGTGACTTACCTATAGTAGAGAGACGACGATATTAAACCTTGTTTAAACCTTAGAATGGTATAAGTATTTTTCCTTGTACACGGCAGTTGTTGCCAACCATAGGTTATACGGTGAGGATCAACCCAGACCCATTTCCTGCAGGAGAAGCCATAAATTGTTAACCACCATGAGATATCGATAGTTATTTAGAATTGGCGCCAGACCGGTCAGCTAAGAAGACCCAATCTCGAAATAACCTTACCAAGAGGAAAGGACAGAAGAAATGAGGAAAAGGTTATGCCACTACCGGAAGAGCTCAGAGAAGGAATTTTCTCAAGGATCCGAGAAGCCCGACACTGTCAAGAATATGGATGAAGTATATGAGTTTTGATAGAACCGTAACCATGCTTCTATGGGTGGTAGCACCCCAGACCTCGGAGACGATCGATGGATTTTGAGGAGACCCCCAAACCCTAACCTTTTTCCTGCTAGCCTCTCCGAATCTCGAGGACGAGATTCATTTTAAGGGTGGTAGGTTTGTAACATCCCAAAATTCTAAATTTTGGAATGTTATAATAAATAGGTAGATTTGGATGGATTGTTTGATTGATTGACTGAAAGTGAGTGAATCTGAAACTTTTGAAAGTTAAATGAGAGGGAATAAAAGGACTTTACCAAACTTTCATATTTGCTTTCTGATCTCCATGAATTCAAATTCTTTTCAACACAAAACCCCGGAGAGAAGATGACATGACTTATTCCATTTATTTAAATGACAAGGGGTGTTGAAAATATTTGAATTTCATTTGAAAATATTTCCGATTCTGGAACTTTATGCAACTCAATGATTTTCACGAGAGAAGATAAAATGACTTCTTCAAATTATGAAATATGAGTTGGGAGTTTCAGAGAATTAAATTCAAAGTTCTTTTGAATTTATTTTCAATTTGGAGTTATTTGAGTTTTATTCAAATTATTTTTCTCCAAAAATAAAATATATGGAAATTAGGGTAACATGATTCCCTACAATAGAAAATTGGAGAAAAATTAATTTGGAATCATTTTGGTATTTTTAAAATGATTTTTGTTGGATTTTAATAGACCAGTAGCACTCTTTGATTTATCTGAATTTGTGTGGATTTTATTTGAAGTTATAAAAATGTCCATGTTGTAGAAAATCTTTTTCTGAAAATTTTGATATATTATATGCCTATATAATATATATATTTCTATTTGTTTTATCCCTCTTTGTTTGTCTGAAAAAAAAACACTCCCTCGCCGACTGGGCCGGCCCAGCCAACCGGGCCAGGCCAAAGCCCAGCCTCGCCGCACCGCCTCCCTCCCGTGCGGGAGTCCGCCGCCCGCACGCCTCACCGGTGCCGCCGTGACCGGGCGGGAGTCCGCAGCTCCGCCCCGGCCCCTCGCGCAAGGAATCACCTCGCCTCCCCTCCTCAAATAGCGGAGCCGGGCCCCGTCTCTCTCTCTCTCTCTCTCTCTCTCTCTCTCCCTCAGCCGACGCGCCGCATCCGCCGGAAGCCGCAGTCGCCGGCGAGAACCACCGTCGCCGTCCCGCTCCGTCCCGTCCCGCGGACCACCGTCGACGCCGCCATCCTCCTCGTCTCGTCGCGCCGCCCCTCCCTGGCCCCTTCGCCGCCCTCCTGGACGACCGGAGCCACCGCCCCGGTCGGACCCGAGCCGCCGCCGCCGTCCCGGCTCGCCGTTGACCGCCGCCGCCACCGCGGTAACTCCCCGCTCCTCCCTCGCCGTCAGATCTGGATCCAAAGGACCATATCGATTCTGTTTAAAAAAAACCATAAACCTTTTCTTTAATTAGTAAACGTTCCCTATGTAAGCTTCTACAGCGAACGTTCGTTAGATAGATTTTTTTCTTTTTTCCTTTTTCTATTTAATTTCGGCCAGGGACCTATATGTGAGGATTTTCTTTACAGTTTAGCCCCTGTTTTTCAAACGCTCATAACTTTTTGCTCGTTAGTCCAAATCCAACGAAACCAACACTCACATCTTCGTTATGATCTCCTCTATCCGGATAAACAACTCAAACATGTTTTTGAAAAGTTTAAAATTTGAATTAGATCAGATTTGAATTCAAGCTTCGTTTGATCATAACTTGAGTTTCGTAGCTCCGTTTGAGTTGATTCTTTTTGCAAATCGAAGCTCTTGACCTAAACATTCTAATAAGGCCAAATTCATATAATTTTGGTACTGTTAGAAATTGTTTTATGTTGCAAGAGTTATTTGCTTGGTTTCGATGTTTTCCGATTTGTTTTCTTCGTTCTTCCCGATCTTTTGAGTGATTGCTTATGTGTGGTTACTATTGCTTGCTTACGATAGATTGACCGGAGTGTGACGAGTAGAGCTATCAAGATTTTTGAGTGCGAATCATCTTCATCAACATTGCAGGCAAGTAACACTTTGATCATACCTTTTCTACAACCCATGTTTTATTGCATTAGATCAATCCTCTCACATTGCATGATTAGGATCTAATTAAATTGTGCAATGGGAAGTAGATGAGGTAGTACCTATTACCTGTATTATTATGAAACCTTTGGGAGTTACTTCTACGTTTGCTTATTATGCCATGCTATGCTAGTAGACGTGGATTGGGTGAGTGATATCCATGACAGATGTGAGTTGATAATTTTTAATGGTTTATCTAAGGTGGCAACTTAAACACACATCTGGGTGGATTGAGGCACCTGATGTCTATCAGGACTTGCCTGTTTTATTTTGGACCGCCACCCAGGCTCAAAGGGATCATAAGATCATTCATGCTAGTAACTTCCGTGTGCAGCCACATGCTACTATGGGCTCTGGCATAGTTGACTAAGTTGTGCGAACTCTTACGGGGTGGACTAGCAGATGTAGGGGTTGTAGGTGGTACGGTCTACCCCACATGTAAGGTTCTAGCGCTTCTGAAAGACTATGTCTCGGTCATCCGTTTCTCAAACACCTTGTAGTGCGAGAAACCAAACGGAGGCGATCGAGTCATGTGGGGGAAAAGTGCGCAAACCTCTGCAGAGTGTACAAACTAATCATGATTAGCCGTGTCCCCGGTTATGGACAACCTGAGTATCTAGTACTTGAATATCATTGTGAATCTCATCATGTTACTTCTAATTAATGTTGTTGGGTTTTAATTACTTAATTGGGATCGGAATGCTGTCAACCATTCTCGATGTTTCACAACCACCATGATAGATAAATAAATTTATTCCTTTGCAGTAGGGAAAAATTGGCTTTACGCAAAAACCTTATAACCATAGAGCTTTTCCACTAGCCAAATATGCATGTAGTGATAGCCATTGTTCATCATTTTCTCTATGGTGTGAATTTGCCAGTACATTCAATGTACTGACCCGTTTCGGGCTGCAACGTCTCATGTTGCAGGTTTCTTACGTCGAGTAAGTGATACGTTAGGGTTACGATTTCTACACTCAACTTTGTCGTTGGTGTTGATGGGAATCCACAACCTTGTTGCTTCCTCTATATGGATTGAGGTAATAGCATTTACGTTACTTTATACATGGGATTTATCTCTGTTATAAATCCTTCGAGTACTGTGTGTGTCAGCATACCGATCCAGGGATGACACTTAAGCACAGAGACTTGATCCATTCGGGTCGGGTCGCTACAATATAAAAGACTTGACTTGAATAAACTCACACCTACTGAAATATCTTTGTAAATGGCTGACAAATCAACTGCCATACCTATCGGTATTTTTTAGGATGTGCCCGTTGTTTTTGCTAATGTTACTATTTTGACTGACTTTGTCGTACTTGAGATGCCCGAGGACAACAACATGTCAATTATCCTTGGTAGACCCTTCTTGAACACTGCAGGGGCTGTTATTGATTGCTATAAAAGTAAGGTCACTTTTCATATCAATGGTAATGAGCATATGGTGCACTTTCCGAAGAAACAATTCCAAGTGAATGGTATTAATGTAATTGAAAAATCTCCAACAATCACTATTGGAAGTTTTCAAATACCTCTAACTACTGTCAAAAAGAAATACGAAATGCTTATTATTGGGGAAATGCATATCCCCATTGAGGTAACTTAGTGATTTACGAAAGTTCTTCGGTTTCATGCTAATCGGAAGTGGTTGTTAATAAGACCTGATCAACCTTATTAATGGATCATTTTTGAGCGGTATGAAGTTGATGAATTTAGTAAACACTACCTTTTGCCCTACCTTTTGTTTTCTGTTTTTATTAGTTAAATAAAATTAAATGCCATGTTTTTCTGTTTTCTGAATTTCCCGTGCAATAAAAAATGACCCAAAAATAAAAGTTCTTAGAATGCCCTGAAATTTTTACAAGATTTTTTTCCTGAATATTTCTGAATTTCTGGTGCAAATAATATCAGAGGGAGGTGCACTAGGTGGGCACAACCCACCTGGGCGCGCCAGGACCCCCAGGCGTGCCCTGGTGGGTTGTGGTCCCCACATGGGCCCCCTCACTTACCTCTTCATCCCACATCATCTCTTACCTCCAGAAAAAAAATCTCCATTGCTCTCCCGTGTTCTTGAGCTCAAACCCGCGGATTTCGGTCTCTTTGCTCGAAGCTCCGTTTCCGAAACTGTTTCGGGGGATTGTTGCTTGGTATGTGACTCTTTGTCCAATTAGTTTTTGTTTTAGTGGTTTATATCTTGAATAATTAGTTACTCTTGGTGCTACTGTAGATGTGTTTGCATGTTAAATTCTTAGGGTTCTAAGTAGTTTGAATGCTTGTTATGGCCTCTATGTATCCCTGTGAGTAGTTGCTATCAATCTTATAAAGTTTTGTTGACAAATTTTTGTCACCCCAAATTTTTTTATTTTTATAAAATTGTACGCGGACATGAATATCTTCAGGAAGTTTGGCTCGAAGAAGAACTCCAAGGGTGTTATTGGGGAGTCTTCTGACAGTGATCTCCACCCTCGGAGGTTGGTGGAGGTACGGCCGTGTGAATGGCCGCACACCCCGTTCCTGGAAGAGGCGGGAGTCCTTCAAGAGTTCACACAATATGTTGTGAATGCCGGCCTCACCGACTTCATCACAGATGAGTGTGACCAGCACCAAATCCTCACAAACATCTTTGTTCAGAGTTTTACTTTCCTGCCTAGAAATAATCCTCCTGAAGTGAGCTTCGATTTATATGCTGGAAACCATTAGATACCACTTACTGAATTTTGTGATATATGCTTGATCCCCTCTAATGGGAGCTTATCCGAGCCTAGGCCGACTGGGTTTGAGGAC
The DNA here is from genome assembly GCF_003073215.2 of Triticum urartu. Taxonomy (NCBI): domain Eukaryota; kingdom Viridiplantae; phylum Streptophyta; class Magnoliopsida; order Poales; family Poaceae; genus Triticum; species Triticum urartu. Next base: position 442,414,337 of record NC_053028.1, on the reverse strand, counting down.
TTTTATCGCACTTTGACAGTGGGAGATGAGAGAGGGGTCTCAGCCACCACTGCTACTAGCATACACTTTCCTGTCGTACATTATTTTGCTTTATTTGTCGCTAAGTGCTTGCTTGCTAGAAAGAAAGTGGGTGCGCTTAGCGCCCCAGACTTTGCTGTTTTACGCCGAGCACTAGAGAGCGAGAACACTCATAGCTTGCGAGCTATTGTGGCTTTTCGCCTCCATCTTAATAAATCACAGGGTGAAATACATGGTGGGATTTTTTCTATTCGTTTGGCGGCTCACTTCGAGGTTAAGATACGACATCATGATTAGCCTCTGACCAAGGTTTACCTAGACCGAGCAGCCATGAAACACCATCATTTTCATGCACGAGATTATCCTGATATCCCCATTCCTTATAAACTAGTTTTTAGCGTGAAAACTCATGATATTATTCCACTGCCTGCACCTGCTTTGTTTGATTCTGCTGCCAGGGGCGGATATAGGATCATGCTTGCGGACATCATCACCTACCGGAATGCTCAGGCTGCTGCGGAAGCGGCACAAGAGGAGCCTTCGCAGTTGGATGAGTGTATGCTTGGTTCTTAGCACCCCTACTACCCTCCAGGCTACTGATCGACTGCCAAGTTAGGCCAAAAGCCTAAGCTTGGGGGAGTACGTGTTTCCACCGACTTTACATTCATATTCACTTATTTTATTTTTCGGTTCCACACTTTTTCATTGTATCATCCATGCTTAGATTTATTTTCTTGCTTTCTTCTTGTGTGTTTGAAAAACTTTAGAAAAAAATTAAAAAAATTAGTTGTAGTCAATTTACTTTCTATGCATACTTAGTAGTATTATTAAATAGAAAACCCAAAAAGATTTGCTCGTTCTTCTCTTGCTTGTTGGGAGATTTCCCGTGTAAATAGTTTTTCTAGTTTTTGCTTTTCCCTTTATTTGCTTGTTCAAGAAGACCAAAAACTCCAAAAATATTTTAGTGTGTTTCTATGAATTTCTTTTCTTTTTATTCGAGTTGTACCAAGGAGAAGACCACGATGAAAATGTTGAGTGGCTCTCATATGAATAATTGTTGAACTAATAAAGAGAGCATTTTACCTTGTCTTCTCCTGTTGAATAAAATGTTTGCAGATTCCAGCTTAGTCCATGGCACTCTTGCACTATTATTATTTTCATATCGTTCGGTCGTGCAAGTGAAAGGCAATAATGACGACATTCGATGAATTGGCTATGACAGAGAGAAATTGGTATGAACTCGACTTGTTCTATCTGTGTAAATATGTTTATCCTAGTATCCATGCTTCAGCTCGTTATGATTAAACATGTTTGCAATGACAATTAGAGATTATAGTTTCTCATGCCATGCATAAGTAGCTGGGAGTTGATAATTATTTATCTTGGATATCAACATGGCATTAAAATGATTGTGATGTAGTATGATGATATGGTATCCTCCTCTGAATGTTCGAGTGGCTTGACTTGGCACATGTTTATGCATGTAGTTGAATCAAAACCAACATAGCTCTATGATATTTATGTTCATGGTGTTCATATCCTACTCATGCTAGTGTCAAATGTTACCTATGCATAATGCATGGTTATGATCGTTGTTGCTCTCTAGCTGGCCGCTTCTCAATCTAATTGGTAGTCTTCGCCTGTACTAAGTGGGAATTCTGCTTGTACATCAAAAACCTTGAACCCAAAGTTATTCCAGATGAGTCCACCATACCTACCTATATACGGTATTACCCTGCCGTCCTAAGTAAATTTGCATGTGCCACCTCTAAAAACTTCTAAAAATTATCCGTTTTGTGTGCCTGGATCATTCATGGAACGATAGGAGGTGGTCGGTATCTTCCATGCTAAGTGGGTTATTCTCAGGTCGAGTGTTTATCCACTCGCCAGCGCACGAGAAAAGGGCGGTAATAGGGATGCCCAGTCCCAAATTGCAAACATGAAAAAGTGTTCACTCTGAAATAATCAAACAAAAACTCCCAATGGAGTCAAAACCTTTACTTTTATCGCTTGGGAACCGCCACTAGCGTGTTTAGCATGGAAGATGTTGATAAGTGACAGTCATGAAGTAAATGAAAAGGGTGCATGTCTCAAAATTTCATTTAACTTTGTTTTAGAAAACTGAGCTCTGGCACCTCTGCAAATCACTGCTTCCCTTTGCGGAGGGACTACCTATTTACTTTTATGTTGTGTCATCACCTTCTAAAACAAGCACCGGAAACTGAGAAGAGCACAGTTGTCATGATTTATCTATTGTGTGTAGCTAATGTTGGGTGCATCATGACAGGATCTTTTCTACCATGGATTACAATGTTTAGTCGCTGCTTGAACTTTGGAGGTGCTCTGCATTTATGTTTTGCGGTCTCAGAAAGGGCTAGCGAGATACCACTATTGTCATATTATATCATGGTGTTTTGACAACGTGTTGCCGTTTGAGATACCTTATTATTGCTCGCTAGCTGATTATCTCATTGATATGAGTCATTATAATCTTTAAGATTTATTGTCGGCATGGTTAGTTATAATGTTGGCTGAAAACCTGGGTGCTATTTAAGCTTATTTATGCAAACAAGAGCAAAAGAGTTCGTAAAAGTTTTTCTTTTTCACTTTCAATTTATCAACTGAATTGCTTGAGGACAAGCAAAGGTTTAAGCTTGGGGGATTTGATACGTCTCCAACGTATCTAGTTTTCCTAACGCTTCTCCTCTTGTTTTGGACTCTAATTTGCATGATTTGAATGAAACTAACCCAGGACTGATGTTGTTTTCAGTAGAACTACCATGGTGTTGTTTTTGTGCAGAAATAAAATTTCTCGGAATGGAACGAAACTTTGCGAGGATTTTCTATATCAATAATAAGAATTTCTGGAGCCAAGACCTGCCGGAGAGGGGCGCCTGGGTGGGCACAACCCACCAGGGTGCGCCCCCTCTCCTGGTGTTCCCAGGTCGGTTGTCCCCACCTGGTGGCCCCGCAGACCCTGAAACCGACGCTATAAAATCCTATTTTCCAAAAAAAATCAGGGAGAAAGAATTATCAAGAACCATGAGACGGAGCTGCCGCCAAGCCCTGTTCTTCCTCGGGAGGGCAGATCTAGAGTTCGTTTGGGGCTCCGGAGAGGGGGATCTTCATTCTTCGTCATCACTAACCATTCTCCATTGCCAATTCCATGATGCTCCCCATCGGGAGTGAGTAATTCCTTCATAGGCTCGCTGGTCGGTGATGAGTTGGATGAGTTTCATCATGTAATCGAGTTAGTTTTGTTAGGGCTTGATCCCTAGTATCCCCTATGTTCTTAGATTGATGTTGCTATGACTTTGCCATGCTTAATGCTTGTCACTTTGGGCCCGGGTGCCATGATTTCAGATATGAACTATTTATGTTATCACCATTATATCCATGTTCTAGATCCGATCTTGCAATTTATAGTGACCTACTAGGTGTTATGATCCGATAACCCCTGAGTGACATTAACTAGGACCTCTTCCGGTGATTACCATAGTTTGAGGAGTTCATGTATTCACTATGTGTTAATGCTTTGTTCTAGTTTCTCTATTAAAAGGAGGCCTTAATATCCCTTAGTTTCCAATATGGACCCCGCTACCATGGGAGGGTAGGACAAAAGATGTCATGCAAGTTCTTTTAGTAAAGCACGTACGACTATTTATGGAATACATGCCTACATTATGTCGATGAACTGGAGCTAGTGCCGTATCGCCGTAGGTTATAATTGTCACATGATGAATATCATCCAACAAGTCACCGATCCAATGCCTATGAATTTATCTTATATTGTTTTTGCTAAGTTATTACTGCTATCGTCACTGTTACACTTGCTACAAAATTACTACTATCACTGTTACTGTTACTATTGCTGCTGTCACTACTATGAAAACTATCAAACTACTTTGCTACTGATCACTTTGCTGCAGATAATTAATCTCCATGTGTGGTTGAATTGATAACTCAGCTGCTAATACCTTCAAATATTCTTTGGCTCCCCTTGTGTCGAATCTATAAATTTCGGTTGAATACTCTACCCTCGAAAACTGTTGCGATCCCCTATACTTGTGGGTTATCAAGAACTTTTTCTGGCGTCGTTGCCGGGGAGCATAGCTATATTTGTTGAGTCACTTGGGATTATTATCATATTATCACTATGAAGAATCTGAAGGATCCTAAGACTAAGATAGTTCCCTCAAGGACGAGGGGAGGTAAGGAACTGCCATCCAGTTCTACTTTAGATTCACCTTCTGTTATGAATAAACTTGCAACCCAACCACATGCTATTAATTCTGATATGTCGCAAGTTATTGATAATGCTACTTCTACTATGAATGATGCTAGTACCTTGCTTGATAATGACGATGTGCCACTTGGTGAATTTCTTGATAAACAAATTGCTAGAGTTATACAACATGATGTTGTTGAATCTGATGACGAGCTTGAAACTGAAACTCCTGAAACACCCACTAGAACTAGCCTTACTAGATATGAATTGCCTAAGGTACCAGAAGGTTATGTTATGAGTGAAGAAACAACTAGATATATTCTCTTTGATGCCGTTACCACTACTATCATATTATTTTGCTACTAAATACTTTGCTGCATATATTAAGTTTCCAGGTGTGGTTGAATTGACAACTCAGGTGCTAATACCTTCAAATATTCTTTGGCTCCCCTAGTGTTGAATCTATAAATTTGGTTTGAATACTCTACCTTGGAAAACTGTTGCGACCCCCTATACATGTGGGTTATCAGTCCGGCATCTTCGTAAGAAGAGGAATGGCTGGGTCTTCAGGCAGCGGAGGCGGACATCGGATCCGCTCTGCCTTCTTTGTCCAACCCCGAAGAAAGAATGGAAGGCTCAGCATACCCCTTGGATTTACAAGTTGAAGTTATGATTCGGAAATCTGAAAACTTACTGGAGTGGCCGGATGAGCACAGTCGAGGCCGACGTCTTCGGTCGGCTCCGGCCACGACTTCTGGGCCTTGAAAAGCAGCTTCCAGATCTCTTCGTGCGTCGTGCCGAAGAATCGCTGCAGCGTTTGTGTTGGGGAACACAGTAATTTCAAAAATTTCCTACGCACATGCAAGATCATGGTGATGCATGGCAACAAGAGGGGAGAGTATCGTCTACATACCCTCGTAGACCATAAGCAGAAGCGTTATGACAACGCGGTTGATGTAGTCGTACGTCTTCACAATCGACCGATCCTACTACCGAACGTACGGCACCTCCGCGATCTGCACACGTTCAGCTGGTGACGTCCTGCGAACTCATGATCTAGTAGAGCTTCGTCAGCACGAGAGTGTGATGATGGTGATGATGATGCTACCGAAACAGGGCTTCGCCTAAGCACCGCTACGACATAACCGAGGTGGATTATGGTGGAGGGGGCACCGCACACGGCTAAAAGATCAATGATCAACTTGTGTGTCTATGGGGTGCCCCCTCCCCGTATATAAAGGAGTGAAGGAGGGGGAGAGGCCGACCCTCCTAGGTGCACCCCAAGGGGAGTCCTACTCCCACTGGGAGTAGGACTCCAACCCTTCCAAGAGTAGGAGTAGGAGAGAGGGAAGGAGGAGAGAGTGGGAAGGAAAGGGGGGCGCCGTCCCCCCTCCTTGTCCAATTCGGACTAGAGGGAGAGGGGGCGTGCGGCCTGCCCTGGCCGCTCCTCCTCGTCTCCACTAAGGCCCAATAGGCCCATTACACTCCCCGGGGGGTTCCGGTAACCCCTTGGTACTCCGGTATTTATCCGAACTTGCCCGGAACCCTTACGAAGTCCAAATATAGTCATCCAATATATCGATCTTTATGTCTTGACCATTTCGAGACTCCTCATCATGTCCGTGATCAAATCCGGGACTCCGAACTACCTTTGGTACCTCAAAACACATAAACTCATATTACCGATCGTCACCGAACGTTAAGCGTGTGGACCCTATGGGTTCGAGAACTATGTAGACATGACCGAGACTCATCTCCGGTCAATAACCAATAGCGGATCCTGGATGCTCATATTGGCTCGTACATATTCTACGAAGATCTTTATCGGTCAAACCGCATAACGGTATACATTGTTCCCTTTGTCATCGATATGTTACTTGCCTGAGATTTGATCATCGGTATCTCAATACCTAGTTCAATCTCGTGGCCGACAAGTCTCTTTACTCGTTCTGTAATGATACATCCCGTAACTAACTCATTAGCTACATTGCTTGCAAGGCTTATTGTGATGTACATTACCGAGAGGGCCCAGAGATACCTCTCCGACAATCGGAGTGACAAATCCTAATCTTGATCCATGCCAACTCAACAAACACCATCGGAGACACCTGTAGAGCACCTTTATGATCACCTAGTTACGTTGTGATGTTTGGTAGCACACAAAGTGTTCCTTCGGTATTCGGGAGTTGCATGATCTCATAGTCATAGGAACATGTATAGTTATGGAGAAAGCAATAGAAACAAACTAAACGATCATCGTGCTAAGCTAACACATGGGTCAAGTCAATCACATCATTCTCTAATGATGTGATCCCGTTAATCAACTGATAACTCATGTCCATGGTTGGGAAACTTAACCATCATTGATTCAACGAGCTAGTCAAGTAGAGGCAAACTAGTGACACTCTGTTTGTCTATGTATTCACACATGTACTAAGTTTCTGGTTAATACAATTCTAGCATGAATAATAAACATTTATCATGATATAAGGAAATATAAATAACAACTTTATTATTGCCTCTAGGGCACATTTCCTTCAGTCTCCCTTTTGCACTAGAATCAATAATCTAGATTACATTGTAATGATTCTAACACCCATGGAGTCTTGGTGGTGATCATGTTTGGCTCGTGAGAGAGGCTTAGTTAATGGGTCTGCAACATTCAGATTCGTATGTATCATGCAAATCTCCATGTCTCCCTCCTTGACTTGATCACAGATGGAATTGAAGTGTCTCTTGATGTGCCTGGTTCTTTTGTGAAATCTGGATTCCTTTGCCAAGGCAATTGCACCAGTATTGTCGCAAAAGATTTTCATTGGACCCGATGCACTAGGTATGACACCAAGATCGGATATGAACTCCTTCATCCAGACTCCTTCATTTGCTGCTTCCGAAGCAGCTATGTATTCCGCTTCACACGTAGATCCCACCACAACTCTTTGCTTGGAACTGCACCAACTGACAGCTCCTCCATTTAATAAAAACACGTATCCGGTCTGTGACTTAGAGTCATCCGGATTAGTGTTAAAGCTTGCATCGACGTAAACGTTTACGACGAGCTCTTTGTCACCTCCATATACGAGAAACATATCCTTAGTCCTTTTCAGGTATTTCAGGATGTTCTTGACCGCTGTCCAGTGATCCACTCCTGGATTACTTTAGTACCTCCCTACTAAACTTATAGCAAGGCACACATCAGGTCTGGTACACAGCATTGCATACATGATAGAGCCTATGGCTGAAGCATAGGGAACACCTTTCATTTTCTCACTATCTTCTGCAGTGGTCGGGCATTGAGTCTGACTCAACTTCACACCTTGTAATATAGGCAAGAACCCTTTCTTTGCCTGATCCATTTTGAACTTCTTCAAAACTTTATCAAGGTATGTGCTTTGTGAAAGTCCAATTAAGCGTCTTGATCTATCTCTATAGATCTTGATGCCCAATATATAAGCAGCTTCACCGAGGTCTTTCATTGAAAAATTCTTATTCAAGTATCCTTTTATGCTATCCAGAAATTCTATATCATTTCCAATCAACAATATGTCATCCACATATAATATTAGAAATGCTACAGAGCTCCCACTCACTTTCTTGTAAATACAGGCTTCTCCAAAAGTCTGTACTAAACCATATGCTTTGATCACATTATCAAAATGTTTATTCCAACTCTGAGATGCTTGCACCAGTCCATAGATGGATCGCTGGAGCTTGCACACTTTGTTAGCACCCTTTGGATCGATAAAACCTTCAGGTTGCATCATATACAACTCTTCTTCCAGAAATCCATTCAGGAATGCAGTCTTTACATCCATTTGCCAAATTTCATAATCATAAAATGCAGCAATTGCTAACATGATTCGGACGGACTTAAGCATTGCTACGGGTGAGAAGGTCTCATCGTAGCCAACTCCTTGAACTTGTCGAAAACCTTTTGCAACAAGTCGAGCTTTGTAGACAGTAACATTACCGTCAGCGTCAGACTTCTTCTTGAAGATCCGTTTATTCTCGATGGCTTGCCGATCATCGGGCAAGTCAACCAAAGTCCATACTTTGTTCTCATACATGGATCCCATCTCAGATTTCATGGCCTCAAGACATTTTGCAGAATCTGGGCTCATCATCACTTCCTCGTAGTTCGTAGGTTCGTCATGGTCAAGTAACATGACCTCCAGAACAGGATTACCGTACCACTCTATTGCGGATCTTACTCTGGTTGACCTATGAGGTTCGGTAGTAACTTGATCAGAAGTTTCATGATCATCATCATTAGCTTCCTCACTTACTGGTGTAGGAATCACTGGAACTGATTTTAGTGATGAACTACTTTCCAATAAGGGAGAAGATACAATTACCTCGTCAAGTTCTACTTTCCTCCCACTCACTTCTTTCGAGAGAAACTCCTTCTCTAGAAAGGATCCATTCTTAGCAATGAATGTCTTGCCTTCGGATCTGTGATAGAAGGTGTACCCAACAGTCTCCTTTGGGTATCCTATGAAGACACATTTCTCCGATTTGGGTTTGAGCTTATCAGGTTGAAGCTTTTTCACATAAGCATCCCAGTCCCAAACTTTAAGAAACGACAACTTTGGTTTCTTGCCAAACCATAGTTCATAAGGTGTCATCTAAATGGATTTAGATGGTGCCCTATTTAACGTGAATGCAACCGTCTCTAAAGCATAACCCCAAAATGATAGCGGTAAATCAATAAGAGACATCATAGATCGCACCATGTATAGTAAAGTACGATTACGACATTCGGACACACCATTACGCTGTGGTATTCCGGGTGGCGTGTGTTGCGAAACTATTCCGCATTGTATCAAATGAAGACCAAACTCTTAACACAAATATTCTCCTCCACGGTCAGATCATAGAAACTTTATTTTCTTGTTACGATGATTTTCCACTTCACTCTGAAATTCTTTGAACTTTTCAAATGTTTCAGACTTATGTTTCATCAAGTAGATATACCCATATCTACTCAAATCATCTGTGAAGGTGAGAAAATAACGATACCCGCCGCGAGCCTCTATATTCATCGGACCACATACATCAGTATGTATGATTTCCAACAAATTTGTTGCTCACTCCATTGTTCTGGAGAACGGCGTTTTAGTCATCTTGCCCATGAGGCATGGTTCGCAAGTACCAAGTGATTCATAATCAAGTGATTCCAAGAGTCCATCAGAATGGAGTTTCTTCATGCGCTTTACACCAATATGACCTAAACGGCAGTGCCATAAATAAGTTGCACTATCATTATCAACTCTGCATCTTTTGACTTCAATATTATGAATATGTGTATCACTACTATCGAGATTCATCAAGAATAGACCACTCTTCAAGGGTGCATGATCATAAAAGATATTACTCATATAAATAGAACAACCATTATTCTCAGATTTAAATGAATAACCGTCTCGCATCAAACAAGATCCAGATATAATGTTCATGATCAACGCTGGCACCAAATAACAATTATTTATGTCTAAAACTAATCCTGAAGGTAGATGTAGAGGTAGCGTGCCGACCGCGATCACATCGACTTTGGAACCATTTCCCACGCGCATCGTCACCTCGTCCTTAGCCAATTTTCGCTTAATCTGTAGTCCCTGTTTCGAGTTGCAAATGTTAGCAACTGAACCAGTATCAAATACCCAGGCACTACTGTGAGCATTAGTAAGGTACACATCACTAACATGTATATCACATATACCTTTGTTCACCTTGCCATCCTTCTTATCCGCAAATACTTGGGGCAGTTCCGCTTCTAGTGACCAGTCCCTTTGTAGTAGAAGCACTCAGTCTCAGGCTTAGGTCCATACTTGGGCTTCTTCACTTGAGCAGCAACTTGCTTGCCGTTCTTCTTGAAGTTCCCCTTCTTCCCTTTACCCTTTTTCTTGAAACTGGTGGTCATGTTGACCATCAACACTTGATGCTCCTTCTTGATTTCTACCTCCACAGCCTTTAGCATTGCGAAGAGCTCGGGAATCGTCTTATCCATCCCTTGCATATTATAGTTCATCACGAAGCTCTTGTAGCTTGGTGGCAGTGATTGAAGAACTCTGTCAATGACACTATCATCAGGAAGATTAACTCCCAGTTGAGTCAAGTGGTTGTGGTACCCAGACATTCTGAGTATATGTTCACTGTCAGAACTATTCTCCTCCATCTTGCAGCTGTAGAACTTATTGGAGACTTCATATCTCTCAATCCGGGCATATCTCTCAACTTATTGGAGACTTCATATCTCTCAATCCGGGCATATCTCTCATCCCGCTGCATGACGTTCAAAACATCGTTGAAGTCTCGGTTCTAAGCCGTAAAGCATGGCACACTGAACTATTGAGTAGTCATCAGCTTTGCTCTGCCAGGTGTTCATAACATCTGGCATTGCTTCTGCAGCGGGTTTGTCACCTAGCGGTGCTTCCAGGACGTAATTCTGCTGTGCAACAATGAGGATAATCCTCAAGTTACGGACCCAGTCTGTGTTGTTGCACTACACCACAACACTGATGCAACAACATGTAAACTGCCGTGAGAAAACACTTTAAGCGACACTATCTGCCGGGACAGTATTTCTCCCGGCAGGTAGAACTGCCACGAGAACGGCTGCCGGGGATTACTTGTCCCGGCAGATAAAATATTCCCGGCAGTCCATCTGCCCTAGTGCATTTATTTGCCGGCAGTTTCTTTTCTCCCGGCAGATTCGGCAAGACACGTGGAACATCAATTATTGGCAGTCAAACTGTCGGCAGAAGAGTTTTGACCCGGAAGTTGTTTTGCCAGTATGCAAATTTCACTACCTAATTGGTCTAGGCATCCCCTATGTAATATCCATTTAATATGTTCAACCAATCAGGACGTATCACACGTACAATTTATACATATTTCAATCAAAGTCACATATATGTCTCATCCATACACTTCATTCAAAATAACTTCAGGCCTCATCCAGAACCTTAAAACATCATTGGATGAACATAATTAACAACCATAATATATATATGTTTTAAAATGTGCCACACAACCAACAAAATGAAATAGTGCAACAAGTGGGGAAGTACATGTTTCTGGGTGTGCCACACAACCAAAATGAGCACAGTGGCTTAACAACCAGCAAAAGGAGTGGAGCAAGTGTCCAGGTTTCACAAACTAAACAAGCATATTACATAATCACTCCACCAACTGTTGTAGGTATTCCAAATCTTCAGGAGTTTGAAAATCTTCCAAACCTTCATCGACTTGTGTACCTTTGGGAAACCTGCAATAGATAGGATACTCAATAGGGAGCTCTTGTTTCAGAATTTAAATTAACATTCAATTTGATATGCTATAGTTTAACTCAAGTTAAATTTACAAAGACCTGGAGAGTAGTCATTTTTTGCATCTCAAGGAGTAATATGACACATGTACAAAAGAATACACCATAGTACAAAGTGGCAACTTTTTGAGAAACAAAACTATGCGCCTATGCCTCGTCTAGTATACAGGCAACACAAAGCTCCTCCCTATCATCAGCTATGAATTGTCGGAAAGCATCTTCATCTTTCTTCTTTTTCTTCTCTAGAAAAGGGTCGACGCCCTCAGGCTCAGCATCCTGGTGACTTGGATCCTCCCCACTACTATCACTAAAATCCCCATTTTGATGTGCTATATCTTGAATCATTTCAAGCATCTCATCATAGTCATCTAGGTCAATCTCCTCTTGAAAATTATCAGGTTGAACCTCATCATGGTCACTCTCGGATGCAAGAGGTGATGATGCCTCCCCATGATATATCCATCTTTTGTACCCACTAATAAACCCATCGCATAACAAGTGCTCATAGACAACACTAGCTTCAAACCAACAACAGTTCAAGCAAATTCTACAAGGACATAGTATAGTGTTCCCTCTTGCTGAATGAGTAAAAGCAAAATCTATGAATTTCTCTACCCCGTCTATATATGCTTGTGTATTTCTAGCTTTATCCATCCAACTCTTGTCCATTCTTGACCAGTTTCACTAAAATTGCCTAACATGTGAAAGAAAGTTTACTTCTATTAATGAAAAAATCTAGTAACAAATTGCATATCATCAATATCTAGTACAGGCGACAAGAAATACAATACGAAGAAGAAATGCCATCACACAACAGAATATAATTAACCAAAACATGTAATTTCAGAAAATACAAAAACCAAAATAGCAGCAAGAATGTCATATATGTCATAAAAGCATAGCACCTGTTCTGTCCACATCTCCTATTTCGCAAAGCACAAACAAATATGGTACTACTTTGGGGCATCAACTAAACAAACAGACTTAAATAACTAGCTTTATTTCATCTCAAATTAAATGAACTCCAAAGCTCAATGAAACAACTTAGTCAGGTGTCAACGAATCTAATTAAGCTATGCACTTGTTAATCACCAATGGTCCCTGTTCTTTGTTCTGAAGGGCTAATAACAGTAGCAGTTTTTGTTCGTAGACAAGCAAAAAGTTCAGTAATAACATTCAACTTGCAGCAACAGTGTTCTGAAGGGCTACAAATGAACTCCAAAACATCAGTAATAACTTGTTCGTTCAGTAATAACAGTAGCAGTGTTCTGAAGGGCTACAAATGAACTCCAAAACTAGCTTTCTTTCATCCCAAATTAAATGAATCTATTTTTTTGTTGTTATTACACCAAAGCAATTAAAAATTGATGTTTTGTTCTAACTGACGGAATAGTTCAGTGCTGCACATTCAGAACAAAAGAAGGCACACAAATTGCTACCAAACCTCACCTGTCCAATGAAGTACAGGAGGCAGCGATGTCCAGGGAAAGGATGTTCAGCAGGCAAATCTGCTCGCTGGAGAGGAGGGCCAACACGTGGTCTGCTGGTTTGGGGGCTTGTGGAGGAGGCGGACCTGTCACTTGATGCTTGGTGAAGCCTACTCGGGGAGGAAGTGCACGAGCGTAGTACGTACTTGCTGCGACGAAGCCCTTCCACGGAGGATGGTGTCCGCCGGTGGTGTGGCTTGGCGATGACGATGGTGGCCGACGGGGTGCTCGGAGGTGCCGCTCTGGAGTGGGGTGACCACGGCAGCAGGATGCAGTGGATCTTGGGGCGGCGGAGGGGCGGAGTGTCTGCCACGCGTGATGGGGGGCGACGGCGGCAGCGGTTTGCTGGTTGGAGGGCCTCCGCCGGTGGTGGATAGTTGGGGGCGGCGGCGGCTTGCGGTCCAGTGGAGGGCGGATTGGCGTGCGCGGCGGCAGAGGAGCTGCGGTGGTGAGGGGCTACGCCGGCGGTGGGGGAAGGGGAGCTACGCTGGCGCGCGGTGGTCGAGCGCAGAGGCGGCTGCGCGGTGCACGAACTAGCTAGGTTTCGGGGCGGCGGCGGCGGGGGATCTGCTGGATGCAGGGGATTTGGGGGTGGCGTGTTGTGGATCTGGTCGTGGGAGGGCCGGCGCTAGTATTTCTCAATGGGCGAAAATATTCGTCAAGCTGCGCGCTTTTTTTCCTCTCTGGCACGCGCTTATTAGGGCCGTTTTCCCGTTTCGCGCCAAAGACGGTCTCCGGCATGGGCCGACAGATTATGGGCCGAGATTTTGTTCTCCCGGCAGATTTTTTGTTGTAAAGTGTACCGGCAGTGCAGATGCCATTGTTATTAAAGTTCTCCCGGCAGTTTTACCGCCCTAACACGTTTCTAGCGGCAGTAACACATGTCCCGGCAGTTAGTTTGCCCTTAAATTGGTTTTTCTCCCAGCAGTTAACTGCCCCCAATCTAGTGTTGTGGTGTAGTGTTGCTACCATCACGTTTCAACTTAGCTTTCTATAGGAGCACATTAGAATTCAACGGAACAACAACACGGGCCATCTATCTACAACAACATAGACATGCAAAACACTATCAGGTACTAAGTTCATGATAAATTAAAGTTCAATTAATCAAATTACTTAAGAACTCCCACTTAGATAGACATCTCTCTAATCATCTAAGTGATCACGTGATCCATATCAACTAAACCATGTTCGATCATCATGTGAGATGGAGTAGTTTTCAATGGTGAACATCACTATATTGATCATATCTACTATATGATTCACACTCGACCTTTCGGTCTCCAGTGTTCCGAGGCCATATCTGGATATGCTAGGCTCGTCAAGTTTAACCCGAGTATTCCACGTGTGCAAAACTGGCTTGCACCCGTTGTATGTGAACGTAGAGCTTATCACACCCGATCATCACGTGGTGTTTCAGCACGACGAACTGTAGCAATGGTGCATACTCAGGGAGAACACTTATACCTTGAAATTTAGTGAGAGATCATCTTATAATGCTACCGCCGAACTAAGCAAAATAAGATGCATAAAGGATAAACATCACATGCAATCAATATAAGTGATATGATATGGCCATCATCATCTTGTGCCTTTGATCTCCATCTCCAAAGCATCATCATGATCACCATCGTCACTGGCATGACACCTTAATCTCCATCGAAGCATCGTCGTCCTCTCGCCAACCATTGCCTCTACGACTATCGCTACCACTTAGTGATAAAATAAAGCAATTACATGGCGATTGCATTTCATACAATAAAGCGACAACCATATGGCTCCTGCCAGTTGCTGATAACTGTGTTACAAAACATCATCATCTCATATAATAAAATTTAGCATCATGTCTTGACCATATCACATCACAAAATTCCCTGCAAAAACAAGTTAGACGTCCTCTACTTTGTTGTTGCAAGTTTTACGTGGCTGCTACGGGCTGAGCAAGAACCGTTCTTACCTACGCATCAAAAACCACAAGGCGGTATAGTGATTGCTTTTTGATCTTCAGAAAGAAACCTGTTCATTGAATCCGATTCAACTAAAGCTAGAGAAACAGACACCCACTGGCCACCTGTGTGCGAAGCACGTCAGTAGAACCAGTCTCGCGTAAGCGTACGCGTAATGTCGATCTGGGCCGCTTCATCCAACAATGCCGCTGAATCAAGAATCAACTAGTGATGGCAATCAATATGTATATACCCATGCCCACAACTCCTTTGTGTTCTACTCGTGCATATAACATCTACGCATAAAACTGGCTCTGATGCCACTATTGGGGAACGCAATAATTTCAAAAATTTCCTACGCACACGCAAGATCATGGTGATGCATAGCAACGAGAGGGGAGAGTATCGTCTATGTAGCCTCGTAGACCGTAAGCGGAAGCGTTATGACAACACGGTTGATGTAGTAGTATGTCTTCACGATCGACCGATCCTAGTACCGAACGTACGACACCTCCGCGATCTGCACACGTTCAGCTAGGTGACGTCCCGCGAACTCACGATCCAGTAGAGCTTCGAGGGAGAGTTTTGTCAGCACGACAGCGTGATGACGGTGATGATGATGCTACCTGTAACGCCCGGATAATCTTGCTACAGTAATCCCACGCTAATCATGCCATGTCATCCCGATTACTGTTACTAATCTCGGGTTAATTCAAAACCGCGTCAAATTCAAATTCAAATTAATGCCAAACGGCAAAAGTTTCAAAATATTAAACTAAAATGTTCGGAGTGCGCAGTTAAATGCCAGGGTAATTATACTAAAGCAAACACATGTTTATAAAATGCATAAATGATTTAAAATGATTTAAAACAGAAGAGAAAATAAAAAAAAGGAAAACAGGAAACAAAACCAAAAAAAAGGGGGGAAACCCCCTCCCTCGCTGGGCCTTGGCCCAGCTAGCCATCGGGCCGCCAGGCCGGCCCAGCCGGCGCCCCACTCCCCTCCTCCATATCCCCCCACCCCCAGGCAAACCCTAACCCACCCGATCCCCACTCCCCCCCACGGCGCGCCCCATTCTCCCCCGATCCAGATCGGATCGGGCTCGACGCCGCCGCCTCGCCCTCATCGCCACCGGACGCCGTCGCCCCCCCTTCCCCTCCTGGGCCTCGCCGGAACGCTCCCTCGCCGGATCTCCTCCCCGTCTCCGTGGTCGTCCCCGTCCTCCTCCACAACGGCTCCGTCGAGCCTCGCCGCCCCCTGGTCTCTACTCGAACGTGAGGCCTGCCTCCCCTTCTCTTCCCTCTCCGACCGGCGCCACCTCCCGCTCGTCCCCGCGCGCTAGCACGAGCCGCTCCACCGCTGACCTTCCCCCTCGTGGCCGCGCCGTGTGCACGACGCGCCCGCACGCTCGTCGCATCACCGACGCCTGGCCGTGCCTCACGGCTCGTCGGAGGCCGCCAGCCCGCTCCTCCCGTCCATCCCACTGGCCCCGTGCTTCTCCGGCCACCTTCGGTGCCGGCGCCCATCCGCGCACCGCCCCGGCGCCCCACTGCTCTCGTAGCCCCGCCACGCCTCGCGCGGCTACTGGCCACGACGCGCCTCGCCGACCTCTCCTTGCTCGCCGCCGTTCGCCGAGCCCCCCTCCTGCCCCCGCCGTCGATGGCCCCGGCCTCGCATCGCTAACGGGCGGGCTGTGGCTACGCTCGCTTGCCCGTCCCCAACGCCCGCTAGCAACCAAACCCGCTATGGCCCCTAGGGCCAATGACATGTGGGGCCGCCCCCTTTGAAACGTTAATAATAATAATAATAATAATAATAATAAAATTAAAAAAATATTAAATAAATAAATAAATAATAACTGAAATAATTAAAATATTAATTAATTAATTAAGTAATTAATTAAGTTAACTAATCCTGATTAGATTAACCTAATCACTAATTAAATTAACTAATCTGTAATTAACCTAAACAGAGAATGACAGGTGGGTCCCACTGGACCCACACGTCAGGTTGACCAGGTCAATGGTCAACGTTGACTGCTGACATCACTCTGATGTCATGCTGACGTCATCATTTACTATTCTGGATAATGTTGGGTTAAATAATTAATTAAATTCCAGAAATTAATAAAATCTTTAGAAAATCATATCTTTTAATCCGTAACTCGGATTAAAATATTTTCAACATGAAAGTTGCTCAGAACGACGAGACGAATTTGAATACGCAGCCCGTTTATCCGCCACGCATCCCTAGCATAGCGAACACGCAACTTTCCCCCTCTGTTTCATCTGTCCGAAAACGCGAAACACCGGGAATACTTTCCCGGATGTTTCCCCCCTTCACCGGTATCACCTCATACCGCGATAGGGCACCCCTAACACCGCTACTTGTCATGTCATGCATCACTATGCATCTGTTTGCTTAAATATTTATTGTTCCTTCCCCCTCTTCTCTCGCTAGACACCGAGACCGACGCCGCTGCTACCCAGTACGACTACGGAGTCGACGACCCCTCTCTCTTGCCAGAGCAACCAGGCAAGCCCCCCCCTTTGATCACCAGATATCGCCTACTCTTCTCTATACTGCTTGCATTAGAGTAGTGTAGCATGTTACTGCTTCCTGTTAATCCTATACTGATGCATAGCCTGTCCTTGCTACTACTGTTGTTACCTTTACCTGCAATCCTAATGCTTAGTATAGGATGCTAGTTTATCATCAGTGGCCCTACATCCTTGTCCGTCTGCCATGCTATACTATCGGGCCGTGATCACTCGGGAGTTGATCACGGGTATATGCTATATACTTTATACATGATACATGTGGTGACTAAAGACGGGTCGGCTTGAGGAGCACCCGCGAGTGGAGTTTTTGAGGCGGAGCGGCAGGGCAGGTTCCGACCACCTAGGAGAGAGGTGGGCCTGGCCCTGGTCGGCGTTCACGGATACTTAACACGCTTAACGAGATCTGGGTATTTGATCTGAGTCTGGCCATTTGGTCTATACGCACTAACCATCTACGCGGGAGTAGTTATGGGTATCCCGGCGTCGTGGTATCAGCCGAAGCCTTCGTGACGTCAGCGACTGAGTGGCGCGCGCCGGATTGGAACGTAAGCCTGCTCTTGTATTAAGGGGGCTAGTTCTGCTTCCGGCCGCGTACGCAACGTGCAGGTGTGCTAAGGGCGATGGGCCCAGACCCCTGTGCGCTTAGGTTTAGACCGGCGTGCTGACCTCTCTGTTGGTCTAGGTGGGGTTGCGACGTGTTGATCTTCCGAGGCCGGGCATGACCCAGGAAAGTGTGTCCGGCCAAATGGGATCGAGCGTGTTGGGGTATGTGGTGCACCCCTGCAGGGAAGTTAATCTATTCGAATAGCCGTGATCTTCGGTAACAGGACGACTTGGAGTTGTATCTTGACCTTATGACAACTAGAACCGGATACTTAATAAAACACACCCTTCCAAGTGCCAGATACAACCGGTGGTCGCTCTCTCACAGGGCGACGAGGGGAGGATCATCGGTTAGGATTATGCTATGCGATGCTACTTGGAGGACTTCAGTCTATTCTCTTCTACATGGTGCAAGACGGAGGCTGCCAGAAGCGTAGTCTTCGACAGGATTAGCTATCCCCCTCTTATTCTGGCATTCTGCAGTTCAGTCCACTGATATGGTCCTTTACACATATACCCATGCATATGTAGCGTAGCTCCTTGCTTGCGAGTACTTTGGATGAGTACTCACGGTTGCTTTCTCCCTCTTTTCCCCTATCCCTTCTACCTGGTTGTCGCAACCAGATGTTGGAGCCCAGGAGCCAGACGCCACCGTCGACGACGACTCCTACTACACCGGAGGTGCCTACTACTACGTGGTGCCCGCTGACGACGACCAGGAGTAGTTAGGAGGATCCCAGGCAGGAGGCCTGCGCCTCTTTCGATCTGTATCCCAGTTTGTGCTAGCCTTCTTAAGGCAAACTTGTTTAACTTATGTCTGTACTCAGATATTGTTGCTTCCGCTGACTCGTCTATGATCGAGCTCTTGTATTCGAGCCCTCGAGGCCCCTGGCTTGTAATATGATGCTTGTATGACTTATTTTTAATTGTAGAGTTGTGTTGTGATATCTTCCCGTGAGTCCCTGATCTTGATTGTACACGTTTGTGTGTATGATTAGTGTACGATTGAATCGGAGGCGTCACAAGTTGGTATCAGAGCCGACTGCCTGTAGGAACCCCCCTTCCACACTCCTTGGCCGAAGTCCAGTCTAGACATTGCAAAAACTTTTACTAACTTGACTGTGTGCCTTACGGGCCCACGTCGCCATCGGGTGGTACTAGGATCTTTTACTCCTCGGCCTTTATTCTGGGACTCTGAACTCTCTTCTACTCGGGTTAAACGAATTTACTAACTCTGACACTAGGGTCCCGTTACGACATTCACCCCAAAGTTGGATAAGCCCTAGTTGTTCTTTAGAGTAGTAATTGAACATTATCCGCATTGTCATTTGACTCCTGTGAAAACATCTTTGTTTTCAGATGGAACCCACGAGGCAGGTCGTGCGCCACACGACGGCCATTGGTGCCTCAGGATCACCTGCTGTGTTGGTTGAGATGATGACCTATCTGGGTTATCGCTGGCACCCTGAGTACACCGTCTATGAGGAGTATCAGGACTTCAACCAGGAGCAGTACCGTGCCATCGTCCACCTCTACTCTCGGGAGTATGACTCCACTACCGTGCTGCACACTGCTCATGGTGTTGGAGTGACTATCGATATGGCGGTCCACGATGCTGCTTATGCTGCTCTGACACGTCTCCGTGGAGAGTATCAGGAGTTGGACACCTCCCCCTTCAGGCACATTGCTATTGCATCCGATGTTGGTGCGGAGGGTTACTACACTCTGCCTACTCCACTGTCACCCGAGAGCCATTCTACCATCAGAACCTGGTTCTGCATGCTGATGGGCTGGATAGAGCTAACCGAGCTCTTCGCCACGAGTTGTACACCACCCGTCAGCACCTGTATCGTGCTCTGACGCTGTTGCACCCCTCTGTCCGCTCTGGTAATCTGTCGCGTTCTGCGATCTACCCTGCCCGGACCGTGATGCCCCAGGGCGTCGGCTGGCCAGATGTGGGAGGCTACTCTCCTGCATTGGGCCCTCTCCTGCCACCTGCGCATCGGGTTCCGCACCAGAGTATCCGCGGACCCCAGGCTACTCGCGTGGAGGTCTTCCCTTCGCGTCACTACCAGCTGTCGGGCTACACCTACCTCCGCAGTACGGCATGGGACTGACGTAGACTTGCTTATTAGTGTTAGCTGCATTCGCCGCGAGCCTGTGTGCCGCCTATGATGTCTTAGCCTATGTACCGAACTCTGTGTAACGAACTCTATGCTGATCTCTTTTGTAAGATATGCCGACTACTATGTAGTATCTATCGTGCTATTTTCGTTGTGCATGTTTCATCATGAATGATTCTCGTCTTTGCAAATTTCTCAATACTGAACTACCCCTGTTATATATTAGCAGGATGGTTAGACCAGGCGGTCGTGGTCGTGGTCGTGGTGGCAACGCCCCACCACCGCCTGAGTACATGGCTGGGATGATGCAACAGTTTGAGCTGAATCGTCAGTTCATGGAGAATATTATGGCTCAGTTTCCTCGCCCCAATATGAACCAGCAGCCAACCCTAGTGACTCTGCAGGATTTCATGCGCCTCAACCCAACCGTGTACCGCAGCTCAACTCAGCCTCTGGATGCTGATGACTGGCTCCGTGACATCACCTATGAGATGGAGTCTGCTGATGTAGCCCCTGCCAGCTACGTCACCTTTGCTTCCTTCTTCCTGAAAGGACCCGCAGCTCAATGGTGGGATAGCCACAGGCGTACTCTGCCAGCTGGAACAATCATCACCTGGCCAGACTTCCAAGCTGCCTTCCGTGCTCGCTTCATTCCTCAGGGAGTCATGGACCGGAAGAAGCGTGAGTTCCGCAATCTCACCCAAGGCAACAAAACTGTGGAAGCTTACCAGCGGGAGTTTCTTGACTTGTCCCGCTATGCTGAAGAAGACATTGCAACTGATGCACACAGACAGGAGAAGTTCCGTGATGGCCTTCAAGCGGACATCAAGCTCGCACTTCTAGTGCACGACTTTACTGATTTCGCCACCTTGGTGAACAAAGCCATCAATGTCGAAACTGGTCTGCAGGAATACCAGAGCTCTCACAAGCGCAGCCGTGACACGGGCTCAGCTTCGGGCCCGTCCTCGCAGAAGCGCAAGATATGGATCCCCAACAGCATGTACCAGCTGGATGCACCTGCCCCAAGGCAGTCCTATGCTGCACCTCGTCTGCCTGCTCCTCCAACTAGGCAGACAAGACTTCCAGCTCCACCACCACAAGCTCCTGTTCCCACTCCCAATAATGGCCTCTGCTATAAGTGTGGTCAGCCAGGTCACCGTGCTAGGGATTGCAATCAAAACCAGAATCAACTGGCCCTCCCAGCAACTGGCCGTGGAAGCAACCAGCCTCGCAACAACAGTGCCAAGTCTTATGGTCGTGTTCATGCCAACCATGTTGATCTCAATGAAGTTCTAGACCAGCCTGCTACCGTGATGGGTACACTCCTCGTAAACTCAGTACCTGCATCTATTTTATTTGATTCAGGGGCATCGCATTCATTCATGTCAGAAGATTTTGCATACAAGCATGACGTTAAATGTGAGGAGATGAACACTTCGGTATTGGTAAAAACCCCCGTGGGACAATGTCAAACCTCACTGGTTGGCATCGATGTCCCCGTGGAAATCGAAGGGCTGGAATTCTATGCCTCTCCCATTATCCTGAAGTCGTCTAACATCGACCTCATTCTGGGAATGGATTGGTTGAAAGCGCATACTGCTTCTATAGTTTGCGCCACCAAGGTCGTCCATCTGCTACACCCTTCTGACGAAATAATAGCTTACCAAGCTCATCTAGTTCAGAACGCCGAGGCACGACTTTATGCCTTGAATGCGTTGAACGCTGCACCACTCGAGGGCATTGAAAACATTCCCGTCATTCGTGAATTCCAAGATGTCTTCCCAGAAGAACTTCCAGGGATTCCCCCTGCTAGAGCTGTCGAGTTCATCATCGACTTGAAACCTGGCACTACCCCTATAGCTAAACGACCCTACAAGATGCCGCCGCATGAACTCATTGAGCTTAAGGAGGAAATCGACAAATCTCTTACCAAAGGTTTCATTCGCCCAAGTTGCTCTCCTTGGGGAGCACCTTCTCTCTTTGTTAGGAAGAAGGATGGGACAAACCGATTGGTCCAAGACTACCGTCCTATAAACCAAGCTACCATTCAGAATAAATACCCTCTTCCTCGGATCAATGATCTTTATGATCAACTGGCTGGCTCATCAGTGTTCTCCAAACTCGACTTGAGGTTGGGTTACCACCAGATCCGTGTTCGTGAAGAGGACATCCCAAAAACCGCCTTCGTGACTCGGTATGGGTCATACGAGTACACCGTAATGTCATTCGGCTTAACGAATGCTCCCGCCACCTTCTCTCGTCTGATGAATTATATATTCATGGATTACCTCGATAAGTTCGTCGTGGTTTATCTGGACGATATCCTTGTATTTTCCAAGAACGAGGAAGAACATGCTGGACATCTGCGTCTTGTGCTGGAGAAGCTTCGAGAACATCAACTGTATGCTAAGTATTCCAAGTGTGAATTCTGGCTCCCCGAAGTAACCTATCTTGGGCATGTCATCTCCAAGGATGGTATTGCCGTCAACCCTGAACGAGTTCAGGCTATTCTTGATTGGACTCCTCCGAAGAACGTCAAGCAAGTCCGAAGTTTTCTCGGTCTCGCCAGCTATTGCCGTCGATTCGTCGAGAACTTCTCCAAGATTGCCAGGCCTCTGACTAATCTGTTGCATAAGGGTGTCAAGTTTGACTGGACAGACAAGTGTCAGGAAAGTTTCCAGGCGCTCAAAGACAAGTTGACTTCTGCCCCCGTGCTTGCTCCACCTGATACTAAGAAGGACTTCGTCATTTACTGCGATGCTTCCCGCCAAGGATTAGGCTGTGTCCTAATGCAAGAACGCAGAGTGATTGCTTATGCCTCTCGTCAACTGCGCCCTCACGAAGAAAACTACCCGGTTCACGACCTCGAGCTTACTGCTGTCATTCATGCACTGAAGCAGTGGCGACATTACCTTCTCGGTAATCGTTGCGAGATCTTCACCGACCATCAAAGTCTGAAGTATCTGTTTACTCAGCCAGACCTGAACCTCCGTCAGCAAAGATGGATGGAGACTGTTGCAGACTTTGACGTGGATATATCATATACCCCCGGCAAGGCCAATGTAATGGCTGATGCCCTGAGCCGCAAGTCTTACTGCAACCACCTCCAGGTTCACAAAGTTCAGCCCTCGCTTGTCGAAGAATTTAGAAGGCTGAACCTCCATATTGTTCCCCCGGGATCACTCGCTCCCCCTCCCGAAGGTTTCCCCAAACAGAACCTCCATGTTGTTTCCAAGGGTTCTCTCAATACCCTGGTTGCGAAACCAGATCTTGTGGACACCATCAAATGGGTACAGAAATGTGACGATGAAGTCCTCAAGATTAAGCGCGACCAAAAAAAAGGAAAGGCCTCATTCTTCACGATCGCCGACGATGGCGCCTTGTATTTCAAAGGCCGCCTAGTGGTACCATGTTCGAAGAAAAACCTGGATAAGACTAAAAGGGTTATGCAAGAAGCCCATGATACGCCTCTGTCCATCCATCCTAGTAGTACAAAGATGTACCAGGATATTCGTCAAAGATTCTGGTGGTCTAATATGAAGCAGGACATTGCTCGTTATGTTGCTGAGTGTGACGTTTGTCGCCGAATCAAAGCAGAGCATCAAAAGCCTGCTGGAACTCTGCAACCTATCTCTATTCCTGAATGGAAATGGGACCATGTTGAAATGGACTTCGTCACTGGATTTCCCAAATCGCAGAAAGGTAATGATGCTATTCTTGTCGTCATTGACCGGCTTTCCAAAGTTGCCCATTTTCTGGCGGTCAAAGAGACAATCACTGCTAGTCAGCTTGCCACTCTCTACATGGCCAGAATTGTTTCACTTCACGGAATTCCACTGGTTATCAGTTCAGACCGTGGCAGCTTATTCACTTCAAGGTTTTGGGCGAGTTTCCAAGAAGCTATGGGGACTCATCTGTCGTTCAGTACTGCGTTCCATCCTCAGTCGCAAGGACAAGTTGAACGTGTCAACCAAGTTCTCGAAGACATGCTTCGAGCTTGTGTAATCTCATTCGGCAAGAAATGCGAGGAATCTCTTCCATATGCCGAGTTCTCTTATAATAATAGCTATCAAGCTAGTCTGAAGATGTCCCCCTTCGAAGTGCTATATGGACGAAAGTGTCGAACCCCTCTGAACTGGTCAGAAACTGGGGAGCGTCCACTTTTCGGTCTGGATATTATCCAACAGGCCGAAGAACAAGTTCGCATTATTCGCGAGAATCTCAAGACTGCTCAGTCACGTCAGAAAAGTCAGTATGACCGTCATCACCAAGACATGGTCTATCAACCTGGCGAAAAGGCTTATCTTCGAGTTACACCAATGAAGGGTGCTCACCGCTTCGGGATCAAGGGCAAGCTAGCTCCTCGCTATATCGGTCCCTTCACTATTCTTGAAAGGCGTGGAAAGGTGGCATATCAACTGGAGCTTCCGCCGAACCTTTCTCAGGTTCACGATGTGTTCCATGTGTCACAACTCCGCCGTTGCTTCAAGGATCCAATCCGAGCGGTGGATCATGAAGTGCTCGAATTGCAACAGGACCTCTCTTATAAAGAGCATCCGATCCGCATTCTTGACCAAGCTGAACGCCGCACACGTCAGAAGGCGATCAAATTCCTCAAAGTCCAGTGGTCGAATCACTCTGAAGACGAAGCCACTTGGGAACGCGAGGATCGCCTGCGTGATGAATACCCCGCACTGTTTCCTTCTACCTCCTAAATCTCGGGACGAGATTTCTTGTAGTGGAGGAGATTTGTAACGCCCGGATAATCTTGCTACAGTAATCCCACGCTAATCATGCCATGTCATCCCGATTACTGTTACTAATCTCGGGTTAATTCAAAACCGCGTCAAATTCAAATTCAAATTAATGTCAAACGGCAAAAGTTTCAAAATATTAAACTAAAATGTTCGGAGTGCGCAGTTAAATGCCAGGGTAATTATACTAAAGCAAACACATTTTTATAAAATGCATAAATGATTTAAAATGATTTAAAACAGAAGAGAAAATAAAAAAAAGGAAAACAGGAAACAAAACCAAAAAAAAGGGGGGAAACCCCCTCCCTCGCTGGGCCTTGGCCCAGCTAGCCATCGGGCCGCCAGGCCGGCCCAGCCGG